>NW_023995388.1:5000-115000 GCF_015586225.1 Lucilia sericata | reverse complement strand
ATAGATAGATAGATAGATAGATAGATAGATAGATAGATAGATAGATAGAATAGATAGATAGATAGATAGATAGATAGATAGATAGGATAGATAGATAGATAGATAGATAGATAGATAGATAGATAGATAGATAGATAGATAGATAGATAGATAGATAGATAGATAGATAGATAGATAGATAGATAGATAGATAGATAGATAGATAGATAGATAGATAGATAGATAGATAGATAGATAGATAGATAGATAGATAGATAGATAGATAGATAGATAGATAGATAGATAGATAGATAGATAGATAGATAGATAGATAGATAGATAGATAGATAGATAGATAGATAGATAGATAGATAGATAGATAGATAGATAGATAGATAGATAGATAGATAGATAGATAGATAGATAGATAGATAGATAGATAGATAGATAGATAGATAGATAGATAGATAGATAGATAGATAGATAGATAGATAGATAGATAGATAGATAGATAGATAGATAGATAGATAGATAGATAGATAGATAGATAGATAGATAGATAGATAGATAGATAGATAGATAGATAGATAGATAGATAGATAGATAGATAGATAGATAGATAGATAGATAGATAGATAGATAGATAGTAGATAGATAGATAGATAGATAGATAGATAGATAGATAGATAGATAGATAGATAGATAGATAGATAGATAGATAGATAGATAGATAGATAGATAGATAGATAGATAGATAGATAGATAGATAGATAGATAGATAGATAGATAGATAGATAGATAGATAGATAGATAGATAGATAGATAGATAGATAGATAGATAGATAAGATAGATAGATAGATAGATAGATAGATAGATAGATAGATAGATAGATAGATAGATAGATAGATAGATAGATAGATAGATAGATAGATAGATAGATAGATAGATAGATAGATAGATAGATAGATAGATAGATAGATAGATAGATAGATAGATAGATAGATAGATAGATAGATAGATAGATAGATAGATAGGCAGACAGACAGACAGACAGACAGACAGACAGACAGACAGACAGACAGACAGACAGACAGACAGACAGACAGATAGACAACCAGACATACACAGACAGATGCAAGACAGAATGACAGAAGTACGGATAGACAGAACAAAATATCCTTTAAAGCTAGAACTTTGCCTGAAGCCAATGTTTTAAAATTCAGTTTACAGCATAAAGTTAATAAGGATGCAATAACGTTTCACTCTCCTCTCTAGATGTTCTACATTCTTTTGAATCTGTACCATCATGAAAACGCCGAACTTTTTCATTCTAAGCAGGCATTCGAGTGAGGATGAACACTCGGATGGGTCACTCCAAAGGTTTTGAGTAGACTTTCTAACCGAATCTTGCGCCAAGCAGTTGTGCATTTGTCAGCTTAATTTTACTTAATTTTTCCTTAAAATACTTTATGTATGACCCTCCTAGTAGCAATATAACTACTGTTGCAGTATAGGAAAAAATATTCATATGCATACATATACTTAAATACATATAAAATAGATTAGTATGAACCCGAAATAAGACTGACTACGTTGACATGATATGATTTGAACACTTTGTACTTCTAGCATAATAAAACTCTGGAGTTTGCTTGCGAAGAAGACTAAAAAACACTTATTTAAGAAGCAGTAATGTAAGGGAATTAATGGTCAATTATAAGTGAAGAAAAAATAACAAAAAAGGCTTCTTTAAAGTAAGACCTTTCCATATAGAATTAATTACTTGTTGAAAGTAACTTTCCTTGCGTTTTTGAGGCAACACAAAAGTTGTACCACCTTAATGTGCAAGCAACACTATACGACTAACACGAGTATTGTTCTTAAGTCGACTATAACATATTCATATTTAACATCATTTTAAGTATTCCACACTTGTATGTTAAAACTAATTTGCATAAGTTAACCATTTAGTACAAAATGAGGAAAAAAATAAAATACAATATGAAAAAACACTAAAATACTGTATTTAAACCAGTATAAGCAACATTTTGTAGTTTTTTTTTTCCCTCATGTTCTTATTTTATTATTGTATGCACAGGAAATTTATATAAAGCAAGAAAAAAAAAGACTAACAAAATGAAAAGAGCAAAAGTTTATTTCTTCAAGTATAATAAATATTAAATAAAAATGTTATTTAAATATTTAAATATAAGTTTAAGCAAAAAACTAAAGTTTAAAATCCATACAGGGGGCATTAGTTTTTATGTATGGATAATGGTTTATTTAACAATTTTAAACAATGACACAAATTTAAAGAAAAAACTTCAAAAAAAAAAAATAAGGAAATACTGCTCAACTGAGATTTAAGTTATAATATTTTTAAATAGTTTTTAAAAAAAGTAGTTTATTTTAAACAATATTATGATTTATTTTAAAAACAATTTCCTCTTGTCATGCTGATTATAAGCAAACAAATTTATTTTATTTTTGTTTTATCAAATTAAATGAAATATGTTTATTAACATTATCTTTATAAGAAATTCCATTATTCCACAAAAAAATACACAACAACCAACAGTATGCTATAATAAATTACTTAAATCATCTGTATGTGTATGCAATACTTTTTAGACATTTGAATAATAATAACAATTTTTCCATTTCATTCTTTATCACTTACTATCCGCATGCTTTTCAAAATGAAAAGTCCAAAAAGAATATTAATTGCTTTTTTATTTCTTAAACATTAATTTCAGTTGCAATTTATTTTCATCTTTCCAGACATGACGGAAATTGTTGTCTGCAAATCAAATGAATTTTTAATTTTATATGTCCAGTTTTAAATACATAACATGATGTATAGAAAAAATTTAAATAAAATAACAAATAACTATAAATTTAAGAAAGATTAAAAAATATACAAAATTTCAATGACTTGTATATAATAAAATATTATTTAAAAGTTTTTATTACAGTTTAAGAATTAGAATTGAAAGACTAAGAAGCCGGGTTATTAATGTTGTTATTGATTCTTTTATGTGTACATTGATCAGAACTTTGTTAGATTTCAAATATATATTTTTAAATAAATAATTGTTATTGTCTTGAAAAGGGCAATTTCCAGTAGAAACCTTAAAGTATGCAGTAAATTTTGATTGTTGTATATTATAAATTGATTAAACTGTTTAGAAGACTTACTAACCAATACATAAGTTGTGAAGAGCTTTGATAATAAATTATTTATTATAAATGTAAAGTAAAATAAACAAATTCTGAAAAATGTAATAATAATACAAATACAACAAGAACAATGAACAACAAGAAATTATGTGATTACACATACATGTTTATTACAATGGACCTAAAACTGATAAAAAATTTAAGTAAAATTTTAACAAGAAATTATTTGAAAGCAATGTTCAACTGAACAAAGATTTTGGATGACTTTTCTTGAACTTTCCAATTAATTAACACATACAGATGATGATGGTGCTTCGCTACCCTAACCAAAATTAAATACATACAAAATTTTTGTGTACTTTTATAGAAAATTAAAATTGATTTAAAAATTTTTTAATGTTTCAGTTTTTTACGTTCAATATCACATGAATAAATTCGCATTCAGGAAGAAGCTTGTATTTTTAGTTTCATTCGTTTAGCTTCCACATTATAAAAAATGTCGAAATTACTATTTGAAAAAAGTACTATAAAATACCTTTCATTTAATCAATATTTTAGACAATTCAAAAAATATAATTTGATGAATGAAAAAGTACCAAAAGTATCTTTCAGTAGATTCTCATTCACTAAGGTCCCTATATTTTAAATTTTATATTTCTATGTTCAATGTCGTAAAAATATCAAAAAGTACCATCGGAAAAACGAAAAAGTACAAAAGTCCCTCTCAATAAATTCACATTTCATAAAGATGTGTTCCGGTTAACCATTATAGAGAAACCAAAAGGTACCATTTGAAGAATGGAAAAGTACCAAAGAGTACCCACTTACAGAATATTATTCAGTCAAGACCATGTATGTTAAAATTTATGTTCCCGGTTGAATATTTTAGAAAATTCAAAAAGTACCATTTATGAGATAAAAAGTACTAAAAAGTTCTCTCTTAAAGAATCGTATTCAATGAGGACCGTATACAGTGATGCCAAGTGTAGGGATTTTTCCCTTTTTGTAGGGATTTTTTTTCAAAAATTTCACGTGTAGGGAAAAAGGGAAAGATTTCTTACTATTGTCAAATTGTAGGGATTTTTCAATTTCATAGTTTTTAACAACTAAAAATATTCTCTTTCATGTATTAAACTTTTAAATTAAAAATGAAATCAGTTTTAAGTGTATCGTTAGTAAAAATTCCGCTTGTAATTTCTACAATATATGTACCTACATATCGCTACAAGACTGGCATAATCCAAAATTCGGCTTTCTTGAACTAAGGTCTTCAAAACATGCGACATACTAAAATCTTTCATATAGATTTATGAAATTTCAAATATGTCTATTATTTTCGATGTGAAATCGATTTTTTGTAAACGTAAAAACTAAAACCCACGTTTTTGTGAATATTAGACAACTAAAAATTTAATTTCAATTTAGATGAGAAACATATTAACCTCAACTATCTGAATCTGGATTTTTAAAACCCCTTGATTTGTTTAAAAGTTATTAAAAAAATAGTTAAATGTCATTAAATATTCATATCCATTTTTCT
The DNA here is from genome assembly GCF_015586225.1 of Lucilia sericata. Classification (NCBI taxonomy): domain Eukaryota; kingdom Metazoa; phylum Arthropoda; class Insecta; order Diptera; family Calliphoridae; genus Lucilia; species Lucilia sericata. Next base: position 110,300 of record NW_023995388.1, on the reverse strand, counting down.
TGAAACGACTTTTTGGATTATGCCAATCCTGTAGGGCGATATATTCTGACTCTTTATAGATAGAGTAGTCGGGGGCTTAATGCAGTAACTCAGGATTGAAAAAATGAATTTAATGTTCTGAAAATTTATAAAAGTAAACCGCAAAAAGTAAAAGCAAAAGTAAACCTTATTTAAAATAATTATTTTATGAAAATTTTTTTGTTGGAGGCACATAAAATAAATTTTTATCACGATTCGATATACTGCCATAAATCTTTCAATTGTTTTTTTTAATCTTAACTGAAGAGTCAGGGTTGGAAGATTTGTATGATGTAAAATTGAAAGAAAAAAAATTAAAATTTAAATTCTAGAAATTTCATTCCTAAAAATTAAAAAAAATACGTACATATATGTATATTAGAAAACGGAGCTAATATTTTAGTTTTTGATGTTATTTTTGTATTTTTTTAAGATAAACTTTGAAAAAAATGGAAAAAAGTAGTGTAGGGAAAAATGTAGGGAAAATAAAAAGTGGGTGTAGGGAAAAAAGGGATTTTTTCTCATAAGCGTAGGGATTTCTGAAAAAAATCTCCTGGCATCACTGACCGTATATGTTTAATAATCATGTGTTTGAATTCATATTATAAAACATACAGAGTATCACTTAAAGAAAGAAAAAGTACCAAAAGTGGAATAAATTCTACCTTAGTGGAAAGTTATAATAAAAATAATACAATTTTTTCCCTTTTCGCTTAAAAATATACTTTTTTGAGGATTAAGTTTACAAAATGCTCCGTATTTAAATCTATATATCACAGATAAAACTCAAACGATTCAAATCAGCATTCATTTGTTCCAAAAAAATGTGTGCTTTCAAAAAGGTACCAAACAATTTACTCGAATTTGGTTCTATATATGCCTTAGTACTCGAATTCCAATACCAATAGGTTATTTTATATGAGTAAATAAACTACTTTTTCAAATTTTATAAAAATTGGCTCAATGAGTTTGAATAAAATTAAATTTCCCGTTTTTTCCCTTTTTGGTACTTTTTTCCCCAGTGAAATAGCAAAAATTTTGTTTCAATAAATATTACAAAACAAATACTTCAAAAGAAAAAGTTTTCTTAATGTGCTAAAAAAGTACCAAAAATACAATTTTCTCCCTTTTACACCCAAAAAGAGGTGAATTTTAAACAAGTACAAAACAGGTGTCTCCTAATTTTGGGAGATACATATATTCAAAATATTTACAAAAATGTTATTTTGTTTATTAGCTAAAAAGTTATAAAGGTCCAAAAAGGTACCAACTAGAACTGAACTAGAACTGAACTAGAACTGAACTAGAACTGAACTAGAACTGAACTAGAACTGAACTAGAACCTAGACTGAACTAGAACTGAACTAGAACTGAACTAGAACTGAACTAGAACTGAACTAGAACTGAACTAGAACTGAACTAGAACTGAACTAGAACTGAACTAGAACTGAACTAGAACTGAACTAGAACTGAACTAGAACTGAACTAGAACTGAACTAGAACTGAACTAGAACTGAACTAGAACTGAACTAGAACTGAACTAGAACTGAACTAGAACTGAACTAGAACTGAACTAGAACTGAACTAGAACTGAACTAGAACTGAACTAGAACTGAACTAGAACTGAACTAGAACTGAACTAGAACTGAACTAGAACTGAACTAGAACTGAACTAGAACTGAACTAGAACTGAACTAGAACTGAACTAGAACTGAACTAGAACTGAACTAGAACTGAACTAGAACTGAACTAGAACTGAACTAGAACTGAACTAGAACTGAACTAGAACTGAACTAGAACTGAACTAGAACTGATAGAACTGAACTAGAACTGAACTAGAACTGAACTAGAACTGAACTAGAACTGAACTAGAACTGAACTAGAACTGAACTAGAACTGAACTAGAACTGAACTAGAACTGAACTAGAACTGAACTAGAACTGAACTAGAACTGAACTAGAACTGAACTAGAACTGAACTAGAACTGAACTAGAACTGAACTAGAACTGAACTAGAACTGAACTAGAACTGAACTAGAACTGAACTAGAACTGAACTAGAACTGAACTAGAACTGAACTAGAACTGAACTAGAACTGAACTAGAACTGAACTAGAACTGAACTAGAACTGAACTAGAACTGAACTAGAACTGAACTAGAACTGAACTAGAACTGAACTAGAACTGAACTAGAACTGAACTAGAACTGAACTAGAATGTTTGGTGAGCTAAATCAAAGTATGAAAAGGTCCTTTTTTAGGGTTTTCCAATCTTTTTTATATTTTACGTAAATTATTATAATGGTCTAGTGAATTTATTACCTTAAAAAGTTAAAAACTTTTTATCTTTGAGAAATTCAAAAAATAAATTTTTGCTGCATATTTAAGGCTGCAAACTTTTTAAAAATTGCTTAATTAATAATTTTGTTAACAAAAATTTGTGTTTATTGTAAAAAAAAACCAAAAATGAACTTAATTACAGGTCAACAGAAAGAGAATAGAAATGAGCAGTTATTTTATTTTTTCTGCTAAAAAATGAATAAAGTAATGAAAGTAGTTAAAATTTAAGGGTTATGTTTGAAGGTTAATATTTAGCTGTATGAACGAGAAAAAAGAAAGTCAAAAAGGGACCTTCTAATTACTTTGTTTATGGTAAAAAATATTTATAAACATAAGATAAACACCAAGAAAAAAATTAACATAAAGTTTTAGGCGCCACAAAATATGCTAAAAAAAATAAAAATAAAGTACACGTTTAGGCAAAAATATTTCAAAGTTTTCTCTTTTAACAATTTTTCCTTCTATTTTGGGCTACAAATTTATGGTTTAACTTTTTTCTTCTTATGTTTTTTTTTTTTGTTAGAAGAAAATAAAATTTAAGCCTTCAGACAAACAGCTGGTGAATTTTTGTGGGCTCATAAAAAACAAGAAGAAAAATTATGTTAAACTCCTAGAAAAATTATATAAATATGTAAGAAACGTGTTTAGCTGGAATTTGGTGTTTTTATACTTTTGCATTGTTTGTGTCTCATGTTTACGGCTTAAATTGCCAAATAAATCGATAAATAAGAAAAAAAGTCTAAAAAAATAATGAATAGATGAAAAGTTTCGTAGAAAAAATTTTAGCTAAAATATGAAAAAAAAAAAACACATGATTAATTTGCTTTGCTGTAAACAGTCTAGGTTAGATATTGCTTTATCTGGGCTTAAGACAAGCAGAAAAGAATATATTCGTAGTAACATGGAAGTTTCAAAGAAAAACACATTTAATTAAGACCAACTAAGCTGATTAATGAATCTAGATGAAAAAGTAAAGTGCTGGTTGGGTTGTTTTTTCATTAAGTCAAACAGCAGAGATAGATTTAATTAAAGAATTGTGCAGGGGAATCATAAAAAGTCAATTTTCTTGTTAATTTTATGCCTTAAAGTATGCCACACTTTTGTTTTTTATTAGTTGTAAAGATGAAAATTCTTAGAATATTCTTAAAGAATACAAGTGGAGTGATATAATTTGACATAAACTATGATCTTATGAACAAAAATCGTTTTACCAAACAGGTTCTTAACTGACCATTTTACTCACATAACCATTTTTATAGAAAACAGTTTATTGTTAATAAATTGCTTAAATATTAGGGTGATCGATTATTCGACATTTTCCAAAAACCGGTTTTCGAATAGTTCGAATAGTTGACATTTAAAAAAAACCGGTTGATATTTTTCAAATTCAGAAAAAACCGGTTAACCGGTTTTTCATTATAATTAAAAAAAATATATTTTAATTTGAAAAACTTAATGTCTATGTTTAAATTTGATTAACAAAACATGGCCCGAAATGATTTTTAACAGTTTAAAAGATTATAACTTTAGATCTAGTCGTCTGATTTACATTATTTCTTTAATATAAAAAAATTAGGAAAAAAGTGGGACACTTCTGTTAAACATAAGGTACTATGTAATCCTAGCTTATTTTAAAAGCCCTGTTTAGGAAATTTGCATAGGCATTCCAACTCTTCCATAAAATTTCAGCCGTAAATTAATTATTGTAATTGGAATATAATCTTAAGATTGCTAAATTTTATCAAACAGTTATCAATTTTACAAATAAATTTTTTTTAATTAATTAGGAAAATCAAAAAAGTTTAACCAAAAGAGCTGTAGAAAATGTACTCTAGTTCCTCGACTCGAATATTTTTAAAATTTAGACGGGCTGTATTATTATTTACTTAAAAATTTCATTTAAATAATCTTTGAATACAAAGCAAATAAAAGTATTCGAAACCGGGTTTTAAAAAGTGAAAAAACCGGGTTATTCGATATTCGAAAAATCAACATTAAGAAAAAACCGACACTGGTAAAGCAGAAAAAACCGGTTTTAAAACCGGTTGAAAAATCGAGTCGATCACCCTATTAAATATCAAAGTATTATGAGAAATTCGACAAAAATTATTTTTTTATGAAATGAATCATTCTCTCGTATGCTGAAGAGTTCGGTCCAAAGTTAAACCAAATCCCCATAAAAGGTCTACTTTCAAAAATCACCTTAATGCTTATATTAATGTTGATACTCACTTTCTTGTTAATAGTTTAATTTTAATTGAAAAGCCTTAATGTATGCTTCATTTTTGGGTCTCAGAAGTAATAAAAATAAAATATTCGTGAAAAATTTAAGGAACAGTAAATTAGTATTTGGATCTAAAATTTGGTTTTGTAAAATGTTATTCTGATCTAAACAAAAGCTTAAAATCAATGCTTCTATCCCCTTTTTTGGTTAAACGTTAAACAATTTTCCTTTGCCCATATGAATATATGAATGAAAATTATTTAAAATTTTACAAAATGCATGAGTGTAAATCCTTTTCTTTACAACAATGAACAATGTATTGTTTCAAATTTAAAGTTTAAAAACTTTTACTTAAAATTATCTATAAAGTGAAGTTGGCTTTAGGGTACTAATACCTATGTATTTTTAGATTAAAAAAAGAAAAAAAAAAAAAAAAACATTCTTAAGCCCCAAACACCCTTGTAGATATATATTTAAAAACAATTTTCTACTGACACGTATTTGTATTTGTTATCAGCAAAAAAAAAAACTGCAGAAATATTAATAATTTTATTTGCTTCTTTTTTTCTATCTAACGAAAATGTGCCAAACCAAAAACATATTTCAAAAAGCTTTATTGAAACATCCAACAATATTAGATTTTTTATGTTCTAAATAATTTTAACAAGCACCTGAGCTCAGGCTTTAGATACCCATATATACACACACAGGCAAAATATCATGCAGGCTCTTGTATCCAAAATCACAACCTATTTATAATAAAATAACAAACTTTATGGCAATTTCTTAATATTATAGAAATAACGACACACACTATCATAAACCCACACTATCTATGAAAAACTATGACTGCATATTGATTTTATCTTTAATATTTATTTATTTTCAAACTATCGACAAAAGTTGTATGAAAACTTCTTTTTTATAATTTTAATTAGTTTTACTTATATGTAAAATATTTCCCTGCTATTCCCTTAAAAGCCCCTTTTTGTATGCTACAAATAATTTACCAAACTTTTTTGTTAAGATGAAAGGATTTTTATGTTAAAATCACACACATAAGATTTGTATTATTATATAAAAAAGAAGGGTGGTAAAGTATTGATTGATTGGTTGATTAAAGTAGAATATGTATGGGAATATAAAGTTTAATTAAGACTAACAAAGTTGGAGTATTTGGGCGTGAAAGGATTACTTAAAAATATTGATGTATTTCAGTTTTAAGGAAGTAATAAGGATTGAAATTGCACCAGTGTTATTGTTACTTAATTGATAAATAATTGTTTCAGTAGAAAAACTTTTTTTAGTTTAAAGCTTTTGAGAAAGATGTCTCTTTAGAAAAGTGGTAATACACAATTGACTTTATTCACTTAGGAAAGCTTATTTCTGCTTTTTTGAACTGTTGAACTGCTTGCAACATTTTGCAAAATAATTCCTTTAGAGTGTAGATATTTTTATTGTGAAACTTTTCTTCTCTAAAGCTTTTTTGAAAAAAAACTTTTTATGGAAGAGATTTTTTTCTTAAAAAAAAACTTTTTTCTATAAAAGCGCTTTAGAGAAAACCATTTTTAATAAAAGCTTTCTATGGAAGATCCTTTTCCTTAAAAAATCTTTTTTAACAAAATCTTTTTGAAAGAAAAGCTCTTTCTTAAAAATATAATGGAAAAGCTATTGTGAAAAAAAGCATTTTCAACACAACTTTGTGAAATAACATTTAAACAAGCTTTTCACTAAAACGAACTTTATTGATAAAGTTTTTTCTTTAACAAAATATATTTGTTTGCAAATATTTATAATAAAATTTTTGTAAAAACATTTCAAAGCTATTCTTGTGACCTAGAACTGTTAAACTCCATATTACACTTTGTAGAATTTTTATTTTGGAGAGAAAAACTTTATACAGCAAAATTTTACTTCTCCAAAGCTTTTTCGTAATTATCTTTTCCTAAAAAATCTTTTTTAGAGATTTCTTTTTTATAAAAGTGTTTTAGAGAAAGCTTTTCTTTTATTTTTAGTTTTTATGGAAGAGCTTTTTGCTTAAAAAGTTTTTAGAGTAGTTTTTTTCTAAAAGGTTTATCTTTTTTGAGGATTTTTTTATAAAAGTGTCTTAGAAATAACTTTTCTCCTTTTTTAAACTTTTTACGGAAGGGAGCTTTTTCCTTAAAAAGCTTTTCAGACATTTTTTTTTAACAAAATCGTTTTGAATGAAAAGCTTTTTTTAATTTATGGAAAAGCTTTTAAAACAACTTTGGGAAACAACATTTAAAAAAGCTAAATCATCACTAAATCAGAAAAGTTTTTTACCGTAAAATTGTTCTTCTCTAGAGCTTTTTCGAAAATATTTTTTCATAAAAGAAATTTTTAGAGGAAATTTTTTATATAAAAGCATTTTAGAGAAAAGCTTTTTTTATAAAATCTTTTTTATCGAAGAGCTTTTTCCATAAAAAAGCTTTTTTATCAAATCGTTTTTGTGAAAATGTTCCTTTTTTAAAGAAAAGCTTTTTTTCTAAAAGGGTTTATTGTGAAAAAAGCTTTTCTAAAACCACTTTGTGAAAAAAACATTCAACAAGTTTTTTTGCTAAAAAGATCTTTATTAAAAAAAGTTTTTTATTTAGATACTTTTTTAATAAAAAGTTTTTTAAAAAGCATTTTTATATTCTTTGGAATTCAATTATTTAATTAGCTAAACTATTGCAGAAAGTGTATTGCATACTGTTAGGATGCTATAGTAACTGGTATTAATTAATTCCTGTAATTTTCTCTTTTTCTTGCAGATCTTTTGATAACGGGTATGTTTGAACTTTGTCTTAAATTTTTTATATAATTTATTAATTTTACTATAATATTACAATCCTTTAACAAATAATATTGTTATTTTTAACAAGTTTCTTGTTATGTTTATTTAACTCAACATATTATATGTATTTTTGTTGCCACAATAAAACATGTTTGTTATTTTTTTTCTGCCAGCATAATACAACAGACTTCTAGACAATTTTGACATTCATCATAAGTTTTTTAGGTTAGTTTTGTCGTCTATAACCTAGATTTGTTTTTATCTCACACACACACACACATCCTCTAACATATACAAACAAAAAGAACCTCCATTAAATGTATAACAACTTTTTTCTAACTATACACACAAATATTTTATTATAGAGATGGAGCAGAAAAAAAGTGACATACAGCTGAGGGTTATTTATAGTTCTTACACATATTTGTTTGCATACACCCAAGGATATGAAGCTTTAATAATTCTTTATGTTTAAGTTAATTGAAATTTTATAAAGAAACTTGAATAAATATTTATTTGTAGTAAAAACAAAAATTTGGGTTGAGCCATAAAAAGTATACAAATTATGGGGTTTTTGAAAAGGTTAGGCATATGTATTACCCCGAAAAATATGCTGTAATATAAAAATAACTAGATTTTGTTAACATAGTTTAGATAAAAAGAATAATAAAAATTAAATTTGGTACATTACAAATATGCCAAGTTTTGATATTTAAATTCTTTACAAAAGTATTACATATCCTAAAAGTAGACTATATAATTTTAAAGTTTTAAAACTAAAACCTTTATTTTAAAAGATTTTCTTTTTTTATTCCCAGGTGTTAGGGTAAATGTTGTTTTTTTATTTAATAGTTTTAAAACATTTCAAAAGCCCTCAATGGTGCCTAAAACTATGCAACAATGTCTCGTGTTTTCCTAGCAAAAAAGGGAAAATATATGTGTAACAAATTCGTTAGAAATTTGCGGCTTCATAAATCAAAGCTGAGTTTTTTTTGCTTATTTTTTCCACTATAATAGAAACATTTTAGAAATACCTTAAAATAATTTGTTGTAGTTTTGTTTTCACTGTGGAATTTAAGGTTACACCAATATCATACACATGTTACGAAAAACAAACCCATTTATTTCGTTTAACCATTTTAGCTGTAAGAATTCCTTTCATTTTTATTTATTAATCTATGGTTTTATATCTTTGTCCCTTATTTTTTTTTTTTTTTTTTTTTTTGTATTTTCCATTTTGTTTGTTGGAAAATATTCTACATTTACACCCAATTAAATCACGACATCTAAACATTAAAACCCCAAAAAATCAACATGGACTACAAAAATCAAAGTGATTGCATTACTAGACCATTAGTTAAGACGAATAGAGAAAATTTAGTGGTAGTGGCCTTTTTTTTTTTTGCTCTGTAACACAAAAAGGCAAAAAGAACAAATAAATAGGAGTAAATAGTTGATGTTGGCTAAGAAAAGACCAAATAAAATAAATTGTATACAAATCAAATAAAACGAAATCAAGTTACAAAAAATAAGCAGAAATTTTTGACAATGAAACAAAAGAATAGAATAACAACAAAATATTATAGCAGCATTTTTTTTCTTGATTTTAATGGGAAAATGAAATTGTAGATGTAGACAGAAGTTTTTTTCTTCTAATCACCCCCTTACTTTACGCTTGGCGGGATCAGAGACAAATGAATGTGGGTGTATAGTGAACAGAGAAGGTCAGGGAAAGAGCATTTATATAATAGTTAATACAATTACTGGAGATTATAACTATAATTCAGCTTAGTCCTTTAAGTAATAGTGAAAATATGTAATGTTTTACTTGAAATGTTTACTTTTAGGTAATAAATTTAAAATGTATAAGCTGCATACTTTAAGGCATTTAGTTAAGCGTTTAAACTTTTGTCTTGCTATATTAAGATTCTGTTAGCTTAAGCACAAAAAAATTCATCAAATTTTTTTTAATGAATTCCAGTAATGTTTAACTTATAGTTTATAAAAGTTAGACTATTTATACCCTACACCACTATATAATGCAATTTGCATTATAAGAAGAGCTTGTGCAATTTGGCACAAGCTCTTCTTATGACCCAAGGACGAAGCCTATTGAAAATGGTTAAAATCGGACCATTATTTCGTATAGCCCCCATATAACCGTGCCCCCGAATAGGGCTTTTGAGCAAAACTTAGTTTTATATAAGTATGATTTTCGTGAATGATCGGGTCTCATTTGATTCTATCCCCCATACAAAGTTCCCTTCAGAAAATGACTTGATGGTCAAAATTCACTTATAAACACTAATATCATGATGATATTATGCATTAATAACTAATGTAGACGTAAATCCCACTACCAAAAATTTATAAGGATATGACCATATTAACACCCTGTCCCCATATAACCCCTCATTTAGAAAATATTTTGTTAACAAATTGTTAAAATATTTTTGAATGAAATTATATACTTTATTATTAAGAAATGATCATCATTTTTAACATAATCACTGGTGTAGGGTATCATATGGTCGGCCATGCCTACTCTACACCACTATAGTGGGGAGGGTATTATGCGTTTGTGCTGATGTTTGTAATATCCAAAAATATTGGTTCTACAACCACCTTGAAGTATATCAATCGGCCCAGAATCACTTTCTGAGTCGATTTTGCTATGTCCGTCTGTCTGTCCGTCCGTCCGTCTGTCTCTCTGTCTGTCTGTGTCCATGTAAAGCTTGTGCGCACGCTACAGTTCGCAATTTTCAAGATAATTTGATGAAATTTGACAAATATTCTTCTTTTGACCCAAGGACGAACGCTGTTGAAAGTGGTTGAAATCAGTCCATTATAACGCCTAGCCCCCATACAACCGTACCCCTGAATAGGGCTTTTGAGCTCATAATTATGTTAAATGTTACAGAATGTCAACATAAATCGGCAAAATTTAGTTTTATAGGGGAAGTTTAAATGACACTGCTGATTTTTGTAATGATCGGGCATCATTTGATCCTAGCTCCCATTCAAACTCCCTTTTCAGAAAATGACTTGAAAGTCAAAATTCACGTACAAACACTAATAACAAGATGAAATTCTACACAAATAACTTTAAAGTAGACGTAAATTCTTCTACCAACATTTATAAGGATATATATCCTCAACCCCATATGACACCTTTTGTAGAAAATCTCTTTTTTTGCCAACAATATGAAAAAATATTCCGGAATTAAGTTAAAAATCAAATTAAATGCTTTACTATTGAAAAAACAATCCAAATTATTTACATACTCACTGGTGTAGGGTGTCATATGGTCGGCCATGCCCGACTACAGAATCTACCAAAAAAGTAGTCATGGACCTAGTTATTTTCTTTCGCTTTTGTCTGGCCTGTTTTTTGGGTCATGAATTTCAACAATATATTTGGCAGTAGTTAAAGCATATCTTGAGGGGTTCAATTACAAGTTTCGATTAGGCTATTATCTGTTGCAATTTTAGATTCATAAGTATATTTAATAATGAATTTATTCTTAAAGAAGCATTTATAAAGTTTCGTTACTTATTTTTTACTTTCATAAAGTTAATAATGGTTTATTAAGCTCTGTAATAAACCATCATTAACTTTATTAAAAATTTATAACTACAGGAGTTATTGTTTCATCTAAAGCTGCTTTAATTTTGCTCATCACTTTTTCTGATACAAATTCAAACCAAAAAAAAAAAAAAACTAAACAAAAAAATTTCTTATAGAAATGACTTTAGTTTTCTTTTTTTTTTTGCTTTCTTTTGATTTCTATTTTATTGACAAGTTAAGCTGAGTTTTATGTTTCTTGTTGATTTACCTTAAATATTGGGATTTCTATTTCTTATTATTCCTTTTTTTGCTGGGTAGCTGGCTGTGCTACTGCTGTTCCTAGATTTGTTACGGATGATGATAGTGTTGTTATTGTTTTTGTTGATTTTCTGGTGCTGTTGGTTTGCTGATTTTGAAATAATTTTGTTGCTTGTTGAGGTTGACACTTTTGCACAAAATAAAATAACACATACACGTTTACATCACACACAAGCACGCACTTATATAAATACTATTGGAAATATATACATATGTATATGTAAGGATGTATGTATAGAGATTGGTCAAGCAAATTCAATGACACTTTTATTATACATCCACATACATAGTGTAGTATGTATGTATATTTTGTTTTATGATTGTGTTCGTGTGTTCTATTCTTGTAGGTGTTGTTGATTTATTAAAGGACAAAATAGTAAAAACTGATGATGATGAAATAAAAAGGATCTTCTGTGATTTCCTCTTGTTAAATTCCACTTGTTTCAGTCAGTCATCATCAACTTCTATTGAAATCTTCTATTTTTTATCAAAATTTGTTTTGTTGTTCTTGAGTTTTTAATAGTACGTATTTGTTGTAGTATTTTCTACAATATTTTGTTAGTTTGTTGTATATTTTTTTTATTTTTGTATGGTCAGCAAAATATAATATTATAACTGTTTGTTTATTTTGTAGTAGTTGTATACAAAATGTTCTCCTTTTAGTTTTGTGTTTGCTTAAAACGAAATAAAAAGTTGTAAAAATAACGATTTTTTTAAGATGATGAAAATAAAGATTTCATTTCATATTTAGTTGTTCACATATTTTTCTAGAGATAAATTTGTTAGTTGTAGCCTTTAATTCATTTGTAGTAGTTGTTGTTGTTGCTGATGCTGCTACTGCTGCTGTTAACATTGTTTGGAATGTTGAGTATGCTTAACGCTTAGTTAGGTTTAAGGGATGCGTAGCATTTGACATTACATTTGATCCTTACAACAACTATAACAGTAGCAGCAGATAAAACTCAATGCCACAACTACAACAACACTTAACAAATAAAAGAAAAAGACAAATCTACAACAAACAATCGCACATCTCTTGTACATAAATATCCTAAATGCAAGAATTTATTTTTGTCTTGTTTTCTTATACTATCTTTTCTGATGAGTTTATAAGGATTTTTCTACACAAAAACATCTAACGAGGTTAACAATGTGTTTAGATTTTATTTCAGTTTTTTTTCCTACTTTGCTTTTCCTTTTTATTTATTTTTTTTTTTTTTTTTCAAAGAATTATTATATTAGTTGTGTCAATGTTTGTGACACATTTTCTTCTTTTTACACTCATTTACTTTTATTTTTTTAAACATTTTTTTAAGCAAAAATTTGCAAAAATATTTTGGGTTTTCTTACTGTGTTGTGTCGGTAGCTGCTTAAAATACTTGAAATCTTAATATTTAAAGGATAAAACAAAGGATTTCCTTTTGCTGGATTTGTAAGTACTTTTAGAAGAGTTAGATAACTCAAGGACATTTATTTGAATATTATTACAAAAAGGGTTAGGCAAATGTATATGCTTGTGTATAAATGCCTAAATAATCTGTTTGTTGAAACACCTAAAAGTAGGCTAAGGAAATTCTTGTACATTTTAAACATGCTTATTTTAATAGATTAGTAAGTTTTTGGAGATTTTGTTAATAAATTTAACAAGTTTTAATAAAATTTTAATAAATATCTTGAGCGAGATTCTTATTAAGATTAAATCCTAATAACAACACACATTGGAATTGCACAACATGTAAAGTTATTAAAAGTGACCTAATTTTTTCTTCGAAGTATAACTCTATAAACTCTATAAACTGGTAGAGTAACTGTTTATGACAAAAACAGCATTTTAAAATTTTCTTTGATTTTCTACTTTCAATACAAATCCTTCCTTTAATATCTAAATAAAATGTCATAGTTCTATAAATGTCATAAATGCTTTCTTATGTCAGATCAAAATCTATATCCTAACCTGATTGTCATACTTTTTAAGCTCTTTGGTAGGAAGAATTTTCTACAACCATAGAATATAGAAAAATATTTACTTCTATTGTTGTATTTTTTTTTCTTTACTTTATATGTATATCAGTTTTTCTAATTTATCCCGCATATTTCATTTTATTTGAGAGATTCTCTCAGATACAGAAAATATTGTTCTCGTTTAGAATTAAATGTATTAATTTGTTCATTGAAGGACTCCTCAGCACAGTGAAAATGTTTTCATCTAACATTTAAATAATTTCTTAAATGCCTTAAAGTATGCCTGGGTTTAACATGATTACTGTACTAATGTGAAAGGAACGAATTTTTGGAATATTCTCGAAAATTTTCAAAAAACCTATTTTTAAATATTTTTTTGTGAGCAGTTAAACATAATGGATTAAGCTATGTCTGTCTGTAGTTGTAATCAATCTACAGGTAGCAATTTTTAAGATATTGCCATGAAAACATGATTATATTTGTATTATGTAAAAATGGTCCTTTATGTTAATTATGTGGATCTAATATGATTTTTACCCGAAATGCTGTTAAAACGCCCATAAATTTGTTAATTATCCAGTGATAATAGAACAAAGATCAATGTAGTAGCTGAGATCAAACCAGATATCATATTGTGAAGTTGACTATACGTCCTATATAAGGTTAGAAAAAAGACAACATGAAATTTCACGAAATTTTATAAATATAAGTACATAACTGATCCTCACCCTGATATATGGACCCCATATAAAAACAGATTATTAGCAAAAAATCGCTTAGATATGTCGTTATTGGGATAAAATTCCACATAAATTATTCCACTATTTATTTTCTGGGAAACAGTTCCTTAGAATTTTTCAATCAATGTTCTTATCCTGCTTTCGTTGAGTTCTTTAAATAAATTTTAAGATTTTATTTATCACTCTAAAAAGTTCTGTGAAGATCATATCATAAAATCGTCAAGCACCGTGATATGTATCATGTGGTCAGCATGGCTGACTACATTTTCTAGGTTAGGTTAGGCTGATAGGAGGATGTATATTACATCAAATCTGAAGAAATATACCTAGGCCACTATCGGGCCTGTTGTCCGCTCCTTTTCATGAAAAAAATTCACTGAATGTATTATTAGAAACTCAGTTTCCTGGGCATAATTCCTAAGAATTTTCCAATCAGTGTTATTCAGGAATATTATTTCCTGAATAATATCACTTCCAAGATGCATGGATCTAACTTCGTCTGAATCCGCACGTCCAATTTTGTATATATGTGCTCGTAATTCTGTGTGTCCACTCAGAATACGTACCATCATACTAACCTCGGACTTGCTTATTTTGAAGAGATTTCTCGTCTCATAGGATCTCATAGGATCTTTGTGGTTCTACCCACCGTTTCATAATGCCAAGAGGCCTTTAGGGGATTTCTCTCACCCATATTTATACCCTACACCACTTTAGTGGGGAAGGTATATTGGATTTGTGCTGATGTTTGCAACGCACAATAATATTGGTCCTATACCCACCTTAAAGTATACCAATCGGCTTAGAATCATTTTCTGAGTCGATTTAGCTATGTCCGTCCGTCTGTCTGTCCGTCCATGTAAACCTTGTAATCAAACTACAGGTCGCAATTTTGAAGATAATCCAATGAAATTTGGCACATGATCTTCTATTGTCCCAGGGACGAAGCCTATTGAAAATGGTTAATATCGGTCCATTATTTCACCTAGCCCCCATACAACTGAACCCCCGAATAGGGCTTGTAAACCTTGTAATCAAACTACAGGTCGCAATTTTGAAGATAATTCAATGAAATTTGGCAGATGATCTTCTATGGTACCGGAGACGAAGCCTACTGAAAATGGTTAATATCGGTCCATTTTCTAACCTAGCCCCCATACAACTGAACCCCCGAATAGGGCTTGTAAACCTTTTAATCAAACTACAGGTCGCAATTGTGAAGATAATTCAATGAAATTTGGCAGATAATCTTCTATGGTACCGGAGACGAAGCCTACTGAAAATGGTTAACATCGGTCCATTTTTTCACCTAGACCCCATACAACTGAACCCAACAAATAGGGATTTTAAATTTATAATTATGTTTAATATACTCGCATCTCGACAAAAAGCTGCAAAACCAAGTTCTGTACTAGTCTTGATGACTCTCATGAATTTTATAATCATATGGTCTCATTTGACCATAGCCCCTATACAAATCCTCCTTCAAAATTTGACTTAAATGTCCACAATTTTATTCAACAATAAATGGCTTAAGTATAATTCAAGGCAAGGTGCAATTCAACTTAAGTGCTTTATTATGAAAACAAAATCACATTTCATTTTTGTAACAGGTGTAGGGTATTATATGGTCGGCCTCGCCCGACTATAATTCCTTACTGGTTTTAGTTCAGCTTTTATTGCCTCGAATGGTTTTGCATTTGTCAGGTTAACTACCTCGAGCTCCCCTCCCTTTGAAGCAATTACATTCGACCTTTCGTTGACGACATTTTTAAATTGATTAAATTATATTTTTTATATATTTACATTGTTATTCTGAAGTTCTTTCTAACACTTTAACGTTTAGAGCGACTTGAGTGTTTATTGAGAAATCAATTATTTGAATACTAATTATTCGAAAAGTTAATTTTAGTTAACAAATAGAAAAACATTATTTACTTAGTTTTTATAAAAACTGTGGTTAGTAAATATTATTTAATTACCTATATGTATTTTTTTTTCTAAAAGAACTAATTATGCTATTAAGTTCCCCAAAATGAAGCTATTTAAAGCAGTTTAAGTACATTTATATTTTTATACTCATATTTTTTATAGCAATTTATTAAGTCGATAGAAAATTATTTGTGCTATTAATAGCAAAGTTCTTACAACAAATATTTCTTGCGTGCGTCTGGTGTGTATGTAATCATAATCTAAAATTATACTTTATCAAATTGTTACAAAATAAAGAAATTAATTGTGTCTGAAGTTTCCCCTAAGGTAGCCTACAATAATTTTAAAATAAAAGCCTAGTGATTATGCTATATAAAAAAACCAAATGTCAATAAATTGTGGTCATTAATCAAAAATGACTTTCTATATAAAATGCTCCTTTAAGATTGTCTTTTACAGATTTAAACATAATTTCTTAATCAATATATATTTAAAAAAATGTTAGTCATCAATTTTAGCTGGACTATAAATTTTCTAGAGAGACATGAGTTTATTGAAACAAATAAGAATATGAGTGGAAAAATAGGAAGTGAAATTTAAGGAATTTTTTCAAAGGAACTGAATATTAAACTGAATATCCAACAACAGTGGCATGTGAGGTCCTAAGGGAAAATACATATACATATGCCTACAGTGATGCATGTTTGGACAAGATTTTATTGACAAATTTAAAGTTCTTTTCTATAAAATTTTCCACAGTATCTAGATACCTGGAGTAACGATGTAGTTTAATTTTTTGTCAAAGTTGTTTTTCTCACACTAGAAGTCAACCTTTTTATATTTAAGTTTGTTCAACAAATTCTGAGAATTTATTTTACTTTTTTAACTTTGACCACTTTTTTTCGAGAATATTCCTAGAGTGCATTGTATATAAAAAAACAGCATAGCATACTTTTAGGCTGAAAATGTTAGTTTAGATTATGTTAAAAACATATTTTGAGGTTGAATTAAAGAAAATGTTTAAGTAAAATTTACAAAAATTTCTAAAATTTATTTAATAAAATTTTCAAACAATAATAATTTGAATAAAGTTCTATAGAATACAGATGATAAATGGTACAAGAAGTTAACTTGTGCTCATCTTAGCCTACCAAGTCTTTTCCAGGGCAACTAATTAACAAGACATTGTATTTTCTTTAGCACAGCAATTCTCAACATAAATCTGTAATTAATTTGTGGCATATTTCTAGGCGGTATATTAAAGCTACATTAAGGTTGGCTTTTTATGCTGCTAAAAGTAGGCTATAAAAATTTCATACAACCTGTGCCTAGCAATTATGTTGTAAAATATTAATAGACTATATTTAAGCTAATAAAATGCTTTACATTGTAGTGAAGACTCTTAGAGATTTATTATAACTTTTTGCAAAGAAAAGATAAAATTTTTATTATAAAATCCTATTAATATTAAAAGGCAATGGTTGTTAAAAAAACTTGTTTATTTGTTTTACATTTTTAATTAATTTTTAAAAAATTATTAAAAGTTTATGTAAACAGCAAATTTGTTTTAATTTATAACTAAACACATTGTTGAATATTAATTAAATTAAAAAATATTTCTAAACACGTTGAAAATTATTTGCTAATTTAATAGGTAGGTAGGTAGGTAGGTTGATAGGAGGATGTATACTACATCAAATCCGAAGAAATACACCTAGGCCACTATCGGGCCTGTTGTGCGCTCCAATTCAAGAAAAAAAAAAAAAAAAAAAAAAAAAAAAATTGTTCACTGAATGTATTATTTTTCCATGTTCAGAAACTCAGTTTCCTAGACGTAATTCCTAAGAATCTTCCAATCGGTGTTGGTTAAGAATGTTATTTCTGGAATAACATCACTTCCAAGATACTTGGATCTAACTTCGACGAATGCCTGACAATGGCAAAGAAAGTGCTCCAGAGTTTCACTGTCCTCTCCACATGCTCTACATTCGTCTGAATTCGCACGTCCAATTTTGTATAGATGTGCTCGTAATCCTGTGTGTCCACTGAGAATACGTACCATCATACTAACCTCAGACTTGCTCATTTTGAGAAGATTTCTCGTCTTGCTCTCATCAGGGTCACCCCATAGAATCTTTGTGGTTCTACCCACCGTTTCATTATTCCAAGAGGCCTTATGGGATTCTCTCATCCATATTTTTAATTCAGCTTTTGTTGCGTCGAATGGTTTTGCGTTTGTCAGGTTAACTACATCGAGCTCCCTTCCCTTTAAAGCTATTACATTCGCCCTTTCGTTGCCGGCTACTCCCGAGTGGCCTGGTACCCATATGATGTGAACCTTACCTCTGGGAGAGTATTCAGTTAAAGCTTTCTTACAATCCAATACGGTCTTAGATTTAATTCTATCACCTGATATCGCACAAATTGCCTTCTGGCTGTCGGTAAATATATTAAGCCCTGTGGGCGCCATATTTATTCTAATCCAATTTACACATTCCGTTATTGCTCGTACTTCTGCCTGAAAGCTTGTGTTATGATTAGGTAAACGGTGGTATATTTCTGTTTCTGGGTCTTCAATATAGAACCCCAGACCCACTTTGTCCCCTAATTTAGAGCCATCCGTGTAGCAACGGATTCCTACTGGTATTTGCTCTAATGTTCCGCTTGACCAAGACATTCTATCTGGGATTAGCGTTTCAAAGTTTCCGACATATTCAGTGTCTGGTATGCGATCAGGCACGTCCGATGAATGTGTATAACCTTCCAATGTGTCCAGTATACATTGATGACGTGTCCTATAACCGTTTTTGGCCAGTTCGCCTAAAGTAAAGAGCCGTTCGGCTGTAAGCGCCGCCTCATATCTTATATATGTTTCAATGGGTGGAATATCTAGCAACGTTTCCAGAGCCTTGGTTGAAGTAGTACACATGGCACCACTTATACCCAAGCAGCATGTACGCTGAACTCCCTGTAGTAGTTTGATATTACACTTTTTGTCCAAAGCAGTCCACCAGATTATTGAAGCATAAGCTAGAATTGGTCTAATTACACTTTTATAAAGCCAATTTGTCATAGTAAGACTAAGACCCCATTTCATGCCTATGGTTCTCCTACATATCGCCCAGCACCGATGTGCCTTGTTGATCCTATCCTCTATGTGGTGTCTCCATTTTAATTTCCGGTCAAGTATTACACCTAAGTACTTAACTTTGTCTGTCACCGGTATCTTCTTGCCCAAGAAGCAAGGTTCAGTATATGTAGAAATTTTTGTCTTTCTTGTGAAAAGACAGATTTCCGTCTTCGCCGGGTTAACATTGAGGCCTCTCGGTTGAGCCCAGCTCAAGGCCGTATTCAGAGCCTCCTCAGCTCTTCTACACAAGTAATTTGGATCCTTTCCCTTTAAAAGTATTACGACATCGTCTGCATAGCAGACAGGTCTAAGTCCTTTCTCGGTTAGGGTCCTTAGGAGGCTATTAATCGTGGTGACCCAGAGTAAAGGTGACAAAATGCCACCCTGTGGTATACCGCGAAATACCTTTTTCCTGATAGTTATATCGTACATCTCGCAGCTTATCCATCTGTTCCTTAGCATGTAGTTGATCCAGTTACGGAGCACCCGGTCAACATAAAACTGGTCTAGGGATTGGATAAGGGTATCAGTGTGCACGTTATTGAAAGCGCCTTCGATGTCAATGCATACTGCCAGTGTATACAGTTTGCTATCGAAAGATTCACTTATGTAGTGGACAACTTCATTTAAAGCGGTCTCCACCGATCGTCCCTTTACATAAGCATGCTGCTTATATTTAAGGTCATTGTATGGTATGCTGCTTTTAACCATGCTATCGACTATCCGTTCCAAGGTTTTAAGTAGGAAGGACGTAAGACTTATCGGTCGATAGGACTTAGGTGTCGCATAGCTAGGTTTCCCTGGTTTGGGTATAAATATTACCCTTGCATCCTGCCATTTAACTGGGGTATATGCCAATTTTAAGCATGCAGTGAATATCTGTGACAGATGTACGGAAACCAGTCCCGCCTCCATCTGCAAAAGTGCCGGGAAAATTCCATCCGGCCCTGCAGCTTTATAGGGAGCAAAGCTCTTGATTGCCCCTTTAACCATGTCAGTTGTAATAACTATTTCCGTGTTACCCTCCCCTTCCTCCAATATCGGTTCATCTATGTTATTCGATATACCGGGTGGGAAATGAGAATCCATTAGGAGTTTCATTGTCTCCTCCATATCCTCAAGCCTCCTGCCCGTGTCATCGATCATAGATTCCGGTTGGACATGAGTTTTGGATAGGAATTTTTTTATCTTCGATACCTCATTTACGCTATCTACCTGTTCACAGAAAAGTTTCCAGGAGTCTCGTTTGGCTCTTCGAACGATTTTCTTATATTCACCAAGTTTATTACGATACTCATCCCAGTATACTGCGGTCTTTTTACGCCGTGCCCGGTTAAATAGTTTGCGAAGAGTCTTCCCAAGGTTCCGGATCTCCCCAGTTACCCAGGGTTTTTCCTGGGCAGATCTCCGCTCTCGCAGAGGGCAGCTGTCCTCGAACGATTCAACCAGGGCACTTGTGAACGTTTCCACTTTGGCATCTATATCCTCTTTATTTCGACATTGAAAAGTGTCCTGACCTAAACGGTTCTTTAGTAAGGCCCCGAACATTGTCCAATTAGTTTTAGACTTATTCCGAAACTTTATCGGCTTTGGTGGTGGCCTTAGTATTTTGAATCTTATGTACCGATGATCAGAAAAGGAGTGCTCGTCCGAAACTCTCCAATCCTGAATTTCGTTTATAAGCTCTTCTGAACATATAGTTATATCTAATACTTCTTCTCTGATTCTATTGACGAAGGTAGCTTTATTACCTAAGTTCAATGTTATCAAGTCTTTAGTATTAAAGAAATCCATGAGGGCTTGTCCCCTGCGATTGGTGTTTGTACTACCCCAAGCTACATGATGCGAGTTGGCATCACAACCTATTACAATTTTCTTATTTTTCCTTTGTGCCTCTTCAACCAGTTTCATCAGATCCGACGTTGGTGGTAGGGTCGGAGAATCGAAAGGCAGGTAAATAGATGCAAGGTATATGTTGCCTCGACCTTGCTTCAGCACCGTTGCATCCGATGTTGATAATCCTGTTGAGAGGAGAAAACATAAGTTCTTGTGACATAAGATACATGTTCTCGGGCGAGATCCTGTATCAGCGTAGAAAAGTTGGAAATTTACGTGATTTAATCCAGAAACCTTGTTGCGAATCGTCCAAGGTTCCTGGATTAAAGCTATATGTATTTTACCTGTGTTGATTTTAGCCATCAGAGCGTTGGTAGCTGTCTCGCTCCGATGGAGGTTTATTTGGATAACCTCAATCATGGTCATCCATTAAACTGTCTTCCAGCGAGTTGGTGGTCACCTCCTCGCTCTTTGGATTTGACTCCTCCGGATAGCCTGAAGTGGCTATTAATGCAGGGAGTACTGTTGATGGCACTGCGGTGTCCTTATCAGGCATAGGAATAGCAGTATTTTTAATAGACACATTCCCAATTCTGGAGAGCATTGCTGTTCTGTCTTCTGGCGGGTGAGTGATTTCCTCCTCGCTTTTAGGATTTGACTCCTCAACATTGCTAGTACTTGCTAATGATGCTTTGGGTACTGTCTTAGGTGTTTTAGTGTCCTTGTCGGGGCCGGTTTTGACAGCCCTTTCAATCGGCGCCTTCCCAATTTTGGAAAGGGCAACTACACTTTCTTCTGGCGAGTTAATGGTAAATTCCTCGATTTTAGGATTTGACTCCTCAACGTTATCAGTAGTGGATACTGTGGTCTTAGGTTTTTTAGTGTCCTTTTCGAGGCTTGTTGTAACAGCCCTTCCAATCGGCACCTTCCCAATTTTGAATATGACAGATTTAGAGGCGAAGTAAGCCCTACCTTTATTCTTGGCAAGACTAGCCATGGATTTCTGGTCGATACCTATTACAAATAAAGTTCCCTCAGGTTCTTCTTTCCTGTAAAAGACATCCCATTTTTCCACGGCCAGCTCAGCATTTTGACCTCCAAGAATTTCCAGTATACGTTCATTAGCCAGTTTACTGCCCCATCCTTTTATGTAGACAGTGGACTTTAGGAGCACCGGAAGCTCGCTCTTCTTTGCCAGTCCCAGCCTAGCGCCGTCCCAGGGAGGAGGGATACTTTCCACCAAGTTCTTTAGGGTGCTAACACATTGGTGAGATGCCAACCTCATCAACATCACGCCCATGCTGAACTCGCAGCTCTCGCTCTCTATTGGTTGTTTGCCCTTTGAAGCTATTGCATGGTCCACTATCTTATTGTTGACCAGGTCTTCTATTTTACTCTGTTGGTCTATTGGAATTTTGCCTGTCGGATTACCGGCATCGTAA
This sequence comes from Lucilia sericata, assembly GCF_015586225.1. Classification (NCBI taxonomy): domain Eukaryota; kingdom Metazoa; phylum Arthropoda; class Insecta; order Diptera; family Calliphoridae; genus Lucilia; species Lucilia sericata. Next base: position 87,996 of record NW_023995388.1, on the reverse strand, counting down.
ACTGCATAGCAGAGATCGTCCCGGTGCCTACTTCTGGCAACTTTGGCGTAAGATGGCGGCTCTTTACCTTTTCCTCCGTCTAGCTTCTCCTTCCTCGTTTTTCGGGGCTTCTTTTGAGATTCCCTTACCTTCGAGGTTGATTTCGCCGACGTGTTTGTCTTCGGAATATCTGGCTTGGCGTTGTCACCCTTACTCGCAGGATTCTCACTTGAGATTCCTTTGAGTGAAGTATGGCTTGGCTTCGACTGTGTATTAGAAGACGGGGAGCTCTTTTTCTTCTTAGGCTTATTCTCAGTTGTCAACTCCTCGGGTGACCTGATCCTTTTTGCCTCAGATCTTGTGAGAGAGTCCGATTCCTTTGGAGTGTCGTGGGATTGACTAACTATGATTTCCTGAAGCATCTTTTTCAACTTCCTCCTCTGTGCTCCAGAAAGTCTTTTCTTAGTAATAGGTAGTTTAGCTATGCTATCACTCACCTCTTTCACCATTTGCTCTACTTCATCCTTTTTGGGATTTGCTATAATGGTATTATTATTATTATCATCTGAGGATTCAGAGTCGGAACCCTCACCTATATTTAAAGGCTGAGGTAGCTTAGAGCTCTCTCCGAGTACATCCTTCTCTTTCACCCCTATATTTTTGCCAGCGGCATGCTGTACACTTGACGCATTGTCCGCCACGGAGGCCAAGGTACCCACCTCCGTAGTAGTATTCTGCTCACGATTGCAGGATGACGACGACACGTGACTCGCGAGTAGATCAACACTTGCCGCCGGTACTGGGTTATTTAGGCCCTGCACCGTAACTTTTATCTTTTTATTTTTATTTTCCATATTTGTTTTTTTTTTTTTTTTTTTTTTCCAGTTTTTTGGTCCGCGGGGAATATAATATTCCCAGGTGGTGGACAATCTGCCCTCCCTCAGCTTAAGTGAAATTAAAGCTGGGAGAGGACAGATGGTCCATCACCACCCCCTATCCGCCACCCGGGGACGCGCTCGGTAGGAAAAATCTGGAAAACTCCCCCGAGCTAATTTAATAACATTTCAAATATTTTAATTCCTAAATTTATTTGCTTTTAAACATGTTTAATTGTTAATTTGTTCGTAAATTGTTTAAACTGTTTTTAGTTTTACTTTCAAACATCCTTAAAGTAGGCAATTTTAAACTTTATTCCAAATTATTTATAAAATTCAGAAAAAACATAGTTATTCTCTTTTCCATTATATTATTTATTTTATTGTTAAACAAAATTCCATATAAGGTCACTTAGCTACACAATTTATTGTATAAACTGTGCTATTTGTTTTAAAACAAAAGGCGCCTAAATGTATACACTTGTTTTTGGTTTTTATTCATGCTATAGTAAAAAGCATGTATGTACATTGTAGTGGTTTTATGACACATTTTGTTCTCATTTGTATTAGAATTTCTTTTATTTCGTTTCCGCTTTATTATATAGAATTGTATTTTAAATGCTTATAACTACTAAACACATGTGTATTTTATGATTGTATAGGATTTTTTATGTTATTATCTGCCACTTCTATTCCACATTTTTTGTGTTTTTTTTTTCTAAGAGGCAATGTACTTTAAGTGGAGTATAATTTGAGGAACCTTTAAATTTATGCACGACCACTAGTCGGTAATTTTCTTTTCAACACAAATAAATTTTATGCAAAACACTAATTTAAATTTATTAGCCTTAAAGCTAGGCTACACTTATTTATTATATATACTTTTTTAATTTTTGTTGTTGTGTTACTTTTTTTCACGCACTTGTTTTATAAAATTTTTGTTGTAGTTTTATTCGCTATGTAAGTCACCCGACCGAGAAAATCTGGCGTTGGTTGTAGAGATTTTATTTTTTTTTTAAATTTTATTGAATTTTGTTTTTTTTTTTAATTTATATTATGTTATTGAAATTTTTCTGCATAATTTTCTTTAAGGTTTTTATTTTACTTTATTAGTTTGCTTTTTATTTTTTGATATATTTTTCTTTTTATCTTTTTTTAAATAGAAAAAATAAACTAAACCGTACGCTTAAGGATTTTCTTAGATTTGAGTAGCGTTTTAAACGAGTGTATTCCAACGACTGAGGCTGTCATCGTTTTCAAGTACATAGCATAAAAAGAATTGTAGTTTTTTTTCCTCTTGTGTTGTTTTTTCTTTCTTCCTATCATTTGTTTGTGTAGAAAAAGACCATCCTCGGTAGTAACATGTACTTCAATTTTCAAAGTGGATCTTATTTTATCTCTCACATCTATCTCCACAACTCTCAGGAAGTGAAAAACTTCAAAAGCGCAGGTTTCAGTTTCCTGTTCAACATTCTAGTTTGAATTCTATACACAGATTTAACCAACAATTTGTTGAGTCACTGGAATAATTATGGGAATAAACATTGAAAAGGAGCATACAGTGAGAGAGATAAGAGAGAGAGTTGTATTAGAATTGTAGAGGAATTTTCAATCAGCTGTTTTTGACATTTAGGTTTTCGTCTTCTTCTTGCTGTTTTGTGGTCGAGTGTGTTAAAATTTGTATGTATATTGGTGCACAAGTTCCTGTTAAGCTAAATTTTGTTATTGTCTTAATATATATATACACTTATATACACATACATACATTCATGGTTATATGTATATACCTATACTCATGTATTCCAATAAAACATTTTGTTTATTATCAAAATGGCAAAAAAAAGGGAATAGGAAAAAAAAACATGAAACAAATTGACATGTTGTGGAAGGTAATGGTTGTAAAAGACACGTTATACTTGTTCTTTTTCATTAAAGTAAAATTTTTTACAAAAAAACTTAAAGTGACAGAAGTTTGAAATATTTACAAAAATGTTACAGATATTAGGGTTTTTAAAATTTTTATTAAGCTTAATATCAGAATTAGAAATATCAATCAACTTTGGCAAATCAACTTTTTATAATATTTTTCTTACTTCCTTTTTCATACCAAAAACCATTATAATCCTATTCATTTTAGTTATGTTTGTAAATTTAATTCCTTTCCATTTCATAAAATTTCTTAAGACAATTTTTAAATAATTGTTTTTTGCCTTAATACCAAACCACATTTTATAAACGAAAATGTCTTTATCTATTCCAGCCTATTTATGCTGCAACAAAAAAATCCTAGTAATAGTTTTGCTTAAGTTTCAACCATAATTTTTTGGTATTGTTTATTTTTTTTTATAAAAGAAGAAAATAAAAAAAATCAAATAATCTAAAAGTATGTTACACTCTTTTTTTCTTCAGTAAACCTAAAATTATACTGTGGTGCTTGTTAAGAGAAAGAAACTCTTATTAGCTTATTGCAATCCATATTGTAGTACTTATGTTGACCTAAAAGTATGCTAAATTAGCTGTATTCTCTTTTTGTAGATCTTATTGATAGGACAATACGTTCTTTCTTATTTTTAACATATTTTATTAATATTTTTTGCAGCTTTTAAATTTTTCTCTTCTAATGTTAGAGTCGCACGTATTCCCTTAAAGTATGTTACACTTTTTAAGGTATATGTTTCTGGAAATGGTGTAGATTTTAAGCTTCACTTTTATTAAGCTACTTATAAAGATAAGAAATTTTAAATTTACTACAAGTTTTATTCCCTTAAAGTATGTTACATATTTTGTATTATATGTTTCTGGAAATGGTGTAGATTTTAAGCTTCATTTTTATTTAGCTACTTATAAAGATACAAAATTTTAAATTATTTACAAGTTTTATTCGTAATTAGGAAGATATTTAGAAAATATAGATTAAGAGTTTATTGATTACAATTTTTATACGCAACGAAGGACTTTACGAGCATGAACGTAAATGTAATGCATATGTAGGCTAAATATGGGGGCAGGGGGTTAATATAGGCCTATCTTTATAAATTTTGGTACAGAGATTTACGTCTACATTAAAGTTATTTATGTAGATTTTTATTGTGATATTAGAGTTTATAAGTGAATTTTGACCTTCAAGTGATTTTCTGAAGGAAACTTTGTATGAGGGCTAGGGTCAAATAAATCCCGATCATTACGAAAATTGGCAGTACCATTTGACTTTTTCAATATGCTTCGTCTTTGGATAAAAAGAAGAGTATGTTCCATATTTCATCAAATTATCTTTACACAAGGTTTACATGGACACACAGACGGAAGGACAGACAGACAGACAGACAGACAGACAGACGGACATAGCTAAATCTATTCAGAAAGTGGTTCTGAGCCGATTGGTATACTTTAAGGTGTTGGTGTAGGCGGTTGTTTGGGTGTTACAAACATCGGCATTGTAAAAACATCGATTTACCGAAATTGTTATACGATTTGCTTTAAATAATTATTTTCCATAAAACTTTCAAATTTGATTTTTTATAAAAATTTTAATTTTTTATAAAAAATTTTCTATGAAAATTTCGATTTTTTATAAAAATTTTAATTTTTTATAAAAATTTCGATTTCTTATGACTAAAATGTCGATTTTCCACGAAAATTAAATTTTTTTTGTTAAATATCGATTTTCAATTTCTAAAATAATTTGGATTTTCTATAAAAATTTAATATTAAAAATTTTGATAAAAATTTAAATTTCCAACAAAAATTGCAAATTTCTATGAAAATGTCGATTTTGTGAAAATTTTGATAAAATATAAGTTTTTGAACAAACTAATCTACACTTAGATATGAAGTAAGAAGTCTAGGGTCACGCTAATATGGGTCCCGGGTCATGGTTCTTTCAGGAATAGACTAATTACCGGGGATGAAACGAAGGCATTTCCTAAATTTTATCAAGGGTGGTGGTTGTTTTCAACAAGGAAGCAGTGATTTAGAAATAACAGTCACAAAGTGTAAAACATATGTAAATGAAGCCAAGTGAGCTGCTCATAGATAGGAACCTGAACGCACCAAAAAAGTCGGCTAAAAGCTAAAAAAATTTGGTAATGTGTGGACTCAAATTTGCTTCAACTATATTAGAGATTATAAGGGTGATCGTTTAAATTTGCCTCCAAACAAAGAGGAATCAGAAACAAGATTGAAAATAAATTTGTTTTTGAAAATACATTTGCGAAGTTAATTTTCCTCCTAGCCAATAACAATGTCAATAACTAAATATTCGCTTATCTTTTTCTTATTATTTTATTATGAACTTTTGAATTCTGCTATCATTAATAAGCCTACACGTATACAACATAATATGTTTGTATTGTCTCTTTTTAGTAGCTAAAAATTATGCTACGCTATTTTAAATAACGTTATCTTAAGTTTTAACGTAATGTTTAAGCTTATTTTAGCTGTTACGTGTGTTAAACGAAAAATTCCTTTATCATAATTTGAATGGCAAATATTTTCATACTCTTGCCTTAAATAAACAGCCTAAATATATACACCATAAAATAACAAATTAAATCAAGTAATTTTCTCTATGTATCTCACACTCTTTGAAAATTTTTTAACATTATATGGAAGCTAAATATTTCTCTATTTTTATTGAAGAATATTAGCTCAAAAATATGTTACACAAAATAGTATATAAAATCAAGTATTTCTCTCTGTGCCTCTCTCTTTTACTCTTTTAAATTAAAGAGTGTATATTTTTCTTAGGTTATGGTTGGTGTTTGTTTTTGTTTTTGTTTTCTCTTAACTTGTTAGCCTAAAAGTATGCCTGGGTTTTACTTCACTCTTTTTGTGTGTTTTAGAATAAGAGTTTGTATTTTTATGTTTTTTTTTTTTGCGTTTACTTTAACATTTGTGTTGTAAATCTTGTGTCTTTTCAGGTTTTTTTCCGTATTTTTACTGTATAGTCTGCATTTAATTTACGGTCGTTGTAGTTTTAAATGTTTTATGTGGATTTTGTCGTCATTTGGTGCATGTGCATGTGTATGTGTGTGCTTGTTTGTGTTTTTTCTCGTTTCTGTTTGTCTTTTTTTTTGTAACGTCGTTGAGCTTCATCTTAAATGTTTATCTTACCGCACCCTTTCCTGTTGGCGTTATTTTTTTCCTTCGCTTGACGCTTTAGTGTTTTTCCTTATTTTTTGTTTGTTTTTATCTTCTACACATTACTTTTTTGTTGTTGTCTTTGCTTTAAGGCTTTTAAAGCGTATTGAACCTTATTTCTGGTTTGCTGTTGTTGGTGTTAGTGTTGTTTTTGTTTTCGCTTTTTATTTCCTTTCACATTCATACTCGTATGACCAAACAAAAGTCAATGATTGGCAACCATTGAATGACTGACTTTAGTAACAACAACATTGATGGGTGAAAGGGACTTCAGAGCTTTTTTGTACTATATGAGAGTGAGTGTGTGTGTTTGTAAGCGTGAGTGTGTCACTGGGTGTTTGGGTATTTGAGTCCTTGTAAGCTGTAGTGTTAATTTTTCTTTATGTTTTTATTATGCTGCCCTGGCTTGACTTGGCCTGGGCCGGTTATTTGGTTTGCTACTTTTTTATATTATTTTGTGTTACAGTTTCTGTTGCTGGTCAGTTTTATGCATGTATGTTGGTAAAGTTGTTAAGTTTGTATAAAAATTGTTTGCTGCGGTTTTTACGCCTCTTGTTATAAGTATTGATGTGTTTTTTTTTCGATACTGCTAAAGTAGTTTTGTATACAGCATAAAGCCACCAGCATTTATCCATAAGATAATAGTGATTATCGTTTTACAACTTTTGCCCAACAAGTTAAAGCCACGTAGTAGTACTTGGCTTGCACTCTAAAGTAGTATAGCATTAACAACCAAAATTGTTACGACCACAAGGGGTTTTCAACAAAACAATTAAGACTTTTCAGTTCTTTTAGTTTTATTCACAAAATATTTATTTGTATACACTCGTATTTATTTTGCTGTTTTTTAAGTTATTATCTGTAATTAAATTAAGGTCAAGGAGAGTTGTTACTCTCCATGTACCATTCATTTGTAAAGCTGGCTTTGTGTGGGTAAATAACTAAGAGAATCGCTGGTTGGGGTGTGGATTACTGTTACATGTTCTTGTGGGTTTATATTTTTACCATTTTTTTCTCGTTGTAATAAGCCTTAAAGTATGCTTTTCAGCATTAAATAAAATATTAACATACAAACTGTTAATCAGCTTGGGGAATTTATATCAAGTTGGTGTGTGTTCATTTTCACTACTCTTTTTTTATGTATTCATGATTTTTAAATATTTTTTTCAGAGTGGCTGGATTATAAAGAGTTTATTTTAATTTATTTAAAATTATAATGATTTTCTTGTAAATCTTCGCTTTTTAAATTGTGGCAAATGAATTCAATGACGTTTTGATTGAAGAGGCTTTTTGGGGGTCGGTAATATGACGATTTGTAAAATATGTTGAAATTGCAAAAAACGTATTTCAAACTATTTAAAGTCCAGTTCAAAATAGAATTATTGCCTTCAAAATAGTGTAAATAAGTTGACATTCTTTCAATAGGTCAAAGGTTAATTCTCTGATCATAAGGTCTAACTAAAGACTTCTTTGGAATGCACGAAAAGTACAATAAACCCAATATTGGAACCACAATATTGATTTTTGCCAACCATAATACTATTACTTTAGAGTATAATATGATTGTTTTGAACCATAATATGATTACTTTAAACAATGATATGATTACTTTGGACAATAAATATGATTACTTCAGTAGAAGAATTTCGGATCATAATATTATTACTTAAAATCATAGTATGATTCCTTTGAACCATATTTTTGATTGTTTTAAATCATAATATGGTAACTTTAAAAGATGGTATGATTAGTTTGCATCATAATATGATTACTTCTGAATATATTAAGATCTGTAGTCCTTAATGCATTAAAAAAAGCATATATCGAGTGGAACTCTCAAGGTAGTAGAAGAAGAGACCTGACCCAAAGGAGACTAGACGATAAGAATGTGAATTCAACAGGCAGCACTTGGGTAGAGATCAAACTTATGGCCCAAGACTGATCGGAATGGAAGAGCTTTAAAGTAGTTCGTTGTTCCACTCTTAGTGATTTAAGTAAATTTTTAATATTCACATTCAGTTTTAATTTCCAAACACGAATAATTCTAAACCACCTCTCGTATGAGTATAAGTGTGTATGTCATAAGCCTCATCAAGTTAAACTCTTGTAATTTATCAACGTCTCATATTTGTTACGTAAAAATGTGGAAAGAAAAAGACGACAAAAAAAGAAACTAAAAGAGAAATTTATGTCCATAGACTTTCATCTCTAGGGAGACAAAATATGATGCTTATTATCATCATGCGGCAACAGCAGCAACGACAGCAGCATTGGCAGCAGCAGAATAACAACAAAACACAAAAATTGTCTTCTTTTTGCGACAACAACAACTAATTTAGCTGTGTGTTATTTTTATGGCCACGCTTTACAAAAATCAAGTAATTTTTCTATTAAAGCGTTTAAAAGTTTATGGAGAAAGTTTAGTTTTGTTGTTGAACTAACTACCATGCTTAATTTTATAGTATTTTCTTTAGCCTAAAAGTAGGCTTTACAATTTTATTACTTATATTATGATTTTTAGCCTAAATAACTTCTAGCTTTTGTCTTTTTTTTTCGTTTACATTATTAAGTTTTCAATTTTTTTTTGTTTATTTAACTAACTGCCTTAAAGTAGGCCATAATTTTTCGGGAGAAAATTATACAATACTCAAGTGCTTATGAAACTATTTTTCAATTGTTTGCGTATATCCCTTGCGCTTTTTCTTTGTATGTAGAAGACGCCAAAAACTAATAGAAATTTGTAACTATTTTTCTTATTTCTCACTATATAAAAATATTTTATATTAAATTTTAAAGCCATTATGACGCCAGTCATAGTAAGTACTTTTTTTTTCTAACAACTCCCCTGCCTTGACTATTTTACGGAATGTGTTCATTCTGCCCGCATAAAAAATTTTAGACAATATGTTTTTTTTTCGTTTTCATACAAAAAATTTTTAGTTTGAGTATAAAAGTGAAAAAAAAAACTATTACATGAATTCTCTATGTGTTTGTGTCATACATATTTGTAACAATGGTTTGTTCGTAAAGAAAACATATGTATGCAGGCATTATGTTCAATAAGAAGAAGTGTATGGAAAAAAATCCCATGTTACACAAAAAATTTTTTTTTGGTATAAAGTTTACATTTCGTTTTTTGGCAAACATACGCATAAAGTTTATTGCGACAGAGGCATGTTGCAAAAAAAAAAAAAAAAAAAATTGCAGGCTGTAAGTGTGAATATATTCCTACATTTATATGCAAACTACTTTGATTTTTAACAGATTTTTTGCGTTTTTTTTAATGCTTGATTTAAAACAGGCCTTTTGAGGCTGCTATGCTGCTGGAAAGTTCTAAACTTTTAGTAAATAAAGACAAATAGCGTATTGAGGAAAAGTAAAAGTTTGTAATGCTGGATTTTGTTTGTTAAAATTTTTGATCGTTTCATTTGCTTCAACAAATTCACATAGATAGAATTAAATATTTGCACGAAGATGCTCAGGAATGGTCAGACAATTGAACATATGTATGAATTCAAATACAGCAGACACTCATACAGATATACGAAATACATTTAACTACTAACAGACTATAAAATGCCAGACAGTTGGATCGAAATTTCATAATAAATATGATATAAAGAATTTTTATAAACGTGTCTTAAGTAAATATTCACTGGTTTTTTTCAACAACTCAATGGATTCACAATATTATTAATTTATTTTTCAAATCTCTATTAAACCGTTACAATCCTAACACTATTTCTAAAACACCTCCCTCCCAAACGTAGCCAACTCTTAACAAATAGAAAGCAACCAAAAAAACTGCAAAAGTGACAATAACTTTTATACATCCATACACATGCACATATTTAAATATATTCCCATAGAATTGGAAAAAAAGTTTGAATATGTTTGTAACAAATGTTAGAAAAATTCACAAAAAATATACATATATAACACTATAGAAAATTCATGCTTACAATACATACACAATCCTTTCATATAAACGTGTATTTTACTTTAATATTTTTTAAAGCATAACAGAATATTGCATATTTTGCGGCTGAAACTGAACAATAGAATGTCTGGAGATTTTTATTGCAATATTTAACGAAAAAAAATGGGTATAAAATTTGAATTTAATTTGTATATATAAAGAAAAAGTCGTAATGCGTAATATATTGTGAAAAATTAGATTTTAGATTATTTGAGAGAATTGTTTAAGTGAGAATAGGTATGATAAACGTAATACAGGAGGGAGGGACATAAAAACGAGTGTAGATGCAATCAACGGACTGCTCAATTGACTAGTCCACAGAATACTAGACTATAGACTAGACTATAGACTAGACTATAGACTAGAATATAGACTAGACTATAGACTAGAATATAGACTAGACTATAGACTAGACTATAGACTAGACTATAGACTAGACTATAGATTAGACTATAGACTAGACTATAGACTAGACTATAGACTAGACTATATTCTAGACTATAGACTAGACTATATTCTAGACTATAGACTAGACTATAGACTAGACTATAGACTAGACTATAGACTAGACTATAGACTAGACTATAGACTAGACTATAGACTAGACTATAGACTAGACTATAGACTAGACTATAGACTAGACTATAGACTAGACTATAGACTAGACTATAGACTAGACTATAGACTAGACTATAGACTAGACTATAGACTAGACTATAGACTAGACTATAGACTAGACTATAGACTAGACTATAGACTAGACTATAGACTAGACTATAGACTAGACTATAGACTAGACTATAGACTAGACTATAGACTAGACTATAGACTAGACTATAGACTAGACTATAGACTAGACTATAGACTAGACTATAGACTAGACTATAGACTAGACTATAGACTAGACTAGACTAGACTATAGTATGTAGCTTATTAGTTAGAAAAGGTGCGAAAATGTCGATGGAATTCCGCGGTATTTTTCGATATCAATATGTACTGAAAAAAGTGCTAAAGTACAGAATTTTAAATGCCATGCAGTTCATGAAGGGGGTTGGTGACAGTTTGCTATTAGTCTAGATAAATCTTCTTTTTACTTTGAAAAAAAAGGTTTGAATGCCAAGCATTTCTTCTGATTGTCGACAAAACCGACAATGTGGCTTCTCAAGGAAAACCCTCTCTTCGCAAAAAATTTGCTAAACTCTAAAATTTTATAAAAACTTATTTGTTCTACTTTAATTAATTAATTTGAAATTTTAGTTTTTATAAATACAACCCAAATGTGTTAACATGCCACAGAATTGCAAAAACTTATTTTATATTAATTTTCCCTACATAATATTGTTAAAGAATTTATATATATATTTTTTTATTTTCTTATACAATTTTCTATTAAACACTTTACAACTAGTGAAAACACCCTTCAAATGTCAATCCCTACTTAAACAAATTTTATCCTTTAATGCAAAACACTTACTTACCCCAATAGTATTTATGCTTTTTACAAAATATTCTTTTATTTCTAAGAAAAATTAGTTTTTTCCCCTTTCTTTCTTCGGCCAACATAGCTGAAGTTGATGTGTGGCTGGTTGTGATATTGAAGGGATTATTTGTTTGTTTATAGAAAGAAGCACAATCACCCATTAGCATGTAGTAAGTGCAAGTATAGAAATATACATATTTCTATAGCATAACCTAAGGGTGTTATATACATCCCAATAAACATCGATTCAAACCTGTGAATATTTTTGAAAATTTTCTTAACTAAATAATGTATTTTCCAAATTGTTTTCAAATTTTAAAGTTTAGCCTTTGAAATAAACATGATAATTTCAAAAAACGTTTAAAAAAATATAATGTGTGATATTTATAAAATTTTCAAAGTTTTGTTTTAATTGAACTTAGAAAAGTTTCTTTCAAAAAATAAATTATTTTAGAAAAATAAAAACAGAACATTTTTTCTACAGCAAGGGAGCGAAAAAACGTTAAATATAGGAGAAATAATCGGAGATATAAAAGAAAAATATGCTAAAATAAATGTATGAACGTTTTATTTTCAGGTGATGTAAAAAAATATATGAATTTTGCAATAGTTAGCATTATAATTAGGGTTTGAAATATGTATGAAAATAATAATAAAGAATACTTGAAATACGTTTGAAAATTTTTTTAGTTTCAAGCTTACCTCTAGCCTTTTTTTAAATTTGAAATACATTTGAAAAATACGTTTGATTTCTAACAGCCTTTTTGTTTGAGAAGGCCATAATTTTCCATTTGAAAACAAAAATTTTCAAATTTGTTCTCAAAGGCTATGTATGAAATTTGAATAGGTTTTCAAATACATATTTACATCATTTCAAAGGTTTTTGCTTATTGGGATAGATGTAAAAAAGCTTTATTATACATATCTACAGAAGTGTATGTATATGTGAGTGGTTGTAGAAGTGATGAAGCAACAATTTAAAAGAAAATTTCTTTTATTAAACAGATTAAATATTTTCTAAAGCCAACACTAGAAATTAAGCATAAAAAATAAGGAACTAAATATACTTCATCATAATTTTTTTAATGTTATTCTTATTACAAAAAATATTTTTAATTTATATTTTATAAAACTTTAATTTACTATTCTTAGTAACACAATATGTAGTACTTGAGGAAAGAAAACAACAACAACAACAGCAACAACAAAATGAAACCAAACATATTTCCATGTAGAATAAAATATGACGGTCATTGTATTCCAAGGCCTTTGGGGTTATAAAACAATCATACACTCTAACGACATACAAACAACATTGCGAAAATTTCGAAACCCGAAAACAACGCGCCAAAATATGTATTATACCACAAAACACTCATCACATATGTTAATGCATTTTCCTTGAAGCAACATTTCGAGGAATACATACAATGCAGCAACGACTCTAACACCAACGCAAACCAGCCAACCAACCAACCAATGGGTAACAGAAAGAAAAAACTAGCAATGGCCTTTTGGCCCACATACACAAAGAGAGGCACAAGGTGCATTTAAGAGTGGGTTGCAAAAATAGGTTTTCTAATATGGAAAAAAACTGTCTAACCCCAGCAAAATTTAGTCTAAAGGAAGTTGCTGGCAGCTGAAAAAACTAAACAGCAATATTTTTGTGGCTTAAAAATGATGTTGATTTATATGGCTTCTAACTTACACTTTCCGTTTTGAGCCATTATAATGGCAAATTTAATTTGTTTTGAAAGAATAATTGGTAAATACAAATTGCAGCAACTTTTCGAAGTTTTTTCAGAGTATTGGCCTAAATCGTTTAGAATCTAAATAGTTCTTAAAAGGGATATCCTTTATGTTTTCCATTTAATATTTAAACATTTTGAGGTTTGCAAGAAATTATGCTGGGTTAGAGATATTAATGTCTATACGATTGTAGATGTAGTAAAACATTTTGGTTTTAACACCCTATTCCAACTAGAAAAACTACCAGTCTAAATACAAACTTAACTGAAATCGAAGACATTCTATATTACCTTTGCATAGAAGCAAGCTAAAAAATTACCACTTTTAATTATAAAATAATCAGATAAAAATTTATTAAAATTGGAACCAAATTCAAAAAGAAAAATGCGATGCGAAATTTCGCATTCCAAAGTGTAATGTAAAAGTTGTATATCGTTTGATCACATGTGTCTCTTTTTAGTAAAAGTCTTGTCTGTTTACTTATCATTGAAAGAACATTTCATCACAAAAAGGAACTTCCGATTTCTTTCTAAATCACCATTTGAACTGCAGGGTTCGCTTGCATATCAGTGTGTTGTTAGTCGTTTCATTTAGATAGGCAGCCTCAAAACATTTTATGCTTATTTTTATTGCTTATCCACAATCATATGTACTTAAACACATATACCAAGATATGTGTTTGGCTACATGTGTATGTAGGTGTTCGTACATATGTTTTAGGGTACCGTATATAAGGTTTAAGGGAAATTCTGGTACCATCACAATAATAAAAAAAAACAAGTAAGAGTGTTATATTCGGCCATGCCGAATCTTATATACCCACCATCAAATCATCCTTATAAATAAACTTTGATATTATCGATGTATGTTGAATCGTATGTCGATATTATTATGAACATCAGGGAAATATTTGGAAGAGGGAATTTAATAAAGGCTTAAGCATGGACCGTGCTCTTCCGAATTAAAAATATTAATTTTGTTTGATCCAATATTTATAACCATAAACTCATACAAAACTTGTTTATGTGAAATTTCATCGCTGTAGTCGCATTTGAGCGTTACAGCCAGTAACGAGCGTTACAGTCACTATCTGAGGGGGACCTTATATGGAGGGTGGGGTCAGTTATAGACCGATCCTCATAAAATGTGATAAATAGTTTTTGGCTAGTACAAAACTTGTTTACGTAGAATTTCACTGCTGTAATAGCATTTTTGAGTCAGTAATGAGCGTTAAAGTAATTTTTCGAAGGGGACCTTATAGGGGGGTATGGTCAATTACAGACTGATCCTCATAAAATTTAGTGAGAGATTGTAGCTAATACGAAAATTGTTCATGTCGTACTCAGTCCTCGCAGTTTTAAGCTAGTAATGAGCTTTAAAGTCATTTTCTGAAAGGACCTTACAAGGGGGATAGGGCTAATTAAGGACCGATCCTTATAAAATTTGATAAAGAACTTTTGGCTCAGACAAAACTAGTTTATGCCTTAAAGTCATTTTCTGAAGGAGACCTTATATGGGGGGTAGGGTCAATTATGGACCCACCCTCATAAAATTTAAGAAAATGATTTTAGTTCCTATAAAAATTTTTTATGTCGAATTTTATTGCTATATATATGCACATATGTTTCTTAAGGTCAGATATGAGCATTAAAGTCATTTTCTAAAGGGGACCTTGTATTGGGGGTAGGGTCAATTATGAACCGATCCTTATAAAATTTTACGAAGAGATTTAAATTCTTATAAAACATGTTTGTGCCGAATTTCATCGCTATTGATGCTTTTCTTAGCCAGTCATGGGCGATAAAGTCATTTTCTGAAGGGGACTTTATATGGGGGGTAGGGTCAATTATGGACCGAATTTCACCGCTATTGATGCTTCTCTTAGCCAGTTATGGGCGATAAAGTCATTTTCTGAAGGGGACTTTATATGGGGGGTAGGGTCAATTATGGGCCTATCCTTATAAAATTTTACAAAGAGATTTATGTTCCCATAGAACATGTTTGTGCCGAATTTCACCGCTATTGATGCTTATCTTAGCCAGTTATGGGCGATAAAGTCATTTCTGAAGGGGACTTTATATGGGGGGTAGGGTCAATTAAGGGCCTATCCTTATAAAATTCCACGGAAAGATTTATGTTCCTATAGAACATGTTTGTGCAGAATTTCACCGCTATTGGTTCTTCCCTTAGCAAGTTATGAGCGATAAAGTCATTTTTGAAGGGGACTTTATATGGGGGGTAGGGTCAATTATGGACCGATCCTTATAAAATTTTACAGAGAGATTTAGGTTCCCATAAAACATGTTTGTGCCGAATTTCACCGCTATTGATGCTTCTCTTAGCCAGTTATGGGCGATAAAGTCATTTTCTGAAGGGGACTTTATATGGGGTGTAGGGTCAATTATGGGCCTATCCTTATAAAATTTTAAAAAGAGATTTAGGTTCCCATAAAACATGTTTGTGCCGAATTTCACCGCTATTTGTTCTTCCCTTAGCAAGTTATGAGCGATAAAGTCATTTTCTAAAGGGGACTTTATATGGGGGGTAGGGTCAATTATAGACCGATCCTTATAAAATTTTACAGAGAGATTTAGGTTCCCATAAAACATGTTTGTGCCGAATTTCACCGCTATTGGTTCTTCCCTTAGCAAGTTATGAGCGATAAAGTCATTTTCTGAAGGGGGCCATATATGGGGGCTAGGCGAAATTGTGGACCGATATTGCCCATTTTCAATACCAAACAAACTGCATCAACTAGAAGTATCTGTGCAAAATTTCAGCTCGCTAGCTGCTTTCATTTGGACTCTATCGTGTTTTCAACAAAGAGACAGACAGACGGACAGACGGACGGACATGGCTAGATCGTCTTAGAATCTTATAAGGACCCAGAATATATATACTTTTATGGGTCTTAGACGAATATTTCAGTGTGTTACAAACGGAATGACAAAAACAATATACCCCCCATCTTTTTTGATGGTGGGTATAAAAAAAAAAAAAAAACAGCACGAAACAATGCAATACAGCTGCAACGTCTATTAGCGCTTCACTCGAAAAATATTGATACTTATTACACTCTAGTTGGTTTTCTATAGTCTAGTCTATAGTCTAGTCTATAGTCTAGTCTATAGTCTAGTCTATAGTCTAGTCTATAGTCTAGTCTATAGTCTAGTCTATAGTCTAGTCTATAGTCTAGTCTATAGTATAGTCTATAGTAGTATAGTCTAGTCTATAGTCTAGTCTATAGTCTAGTCTATAGTAGTCTATAGTCTAGTCTATAGTCTAGTCTATGGTCTAGTCTATGTCTAGTCTATAGTCTAGTCTATAGTCTAGTCTATAGTCTAGTCTATAGTCTAGTCTATAGTCTAGTCTATAGTCTAGTCTATAGTCTAGTCTATAGTCTAGTCTATAGTCTAGTCTATAGTCTAGTCTATAGTCTAGTCTATAGTCTAGTCTATAGTCTAGTCTATAGTCTAGTCTATAGTCTAGTCTATAGTCTAGTCTATAGTCTAGTCTATAGTCTAGTCTATAGTCTAGTCTATAGTCTAGTCTATAGTCTAGTCTATAGTCTAGTCTATAGTCTAGTCTATAGTCTAGTCTATAGTCTAGTCTATAGTCTAGTCTATAGTCTAGTCTATAGTCTAGTCTATAGTCTAGTCTATAGTCTAGTCTATAGTCTAGTCTATAGTCTAGTCTATAGTCTAGTCTATAGTCTAGTCTATAGTCTAGTCTATAGTCTAGTCTATAGTCTAGTCTATAGTCTAGTCTATAGTCTAGTCTATAGTCTAGTCTATAGTCTAGTCTATAGTCTAGTCTAGTCTAGTCTATAGTCTAGTCTATAGTCTAGTCTATAGTCTAGTCTATAGTCTTTTTTTTTTTTTTTTTTTTTTGTATAGTGGAGGAGGAAACCTTACATAGGTCCCATAAAGGTATGTCGGATTCCTACCGACTAAAACCACCTCCATCGTCAACACCACACTCCGCGGAACTGCCACCAGGTACTACTTCGCGGGGTGGTCAGCTTTGACGCTGAACTTCCTTAACTCTCAGAGTTCGTCTCCTAGGCCACGTTCTGGGCCTTGCGAATAATCTCTGCATCTCGCAGAGCTATATTTATTGAAGTTATGTACATGTTCACCAATGACCAGTTATGTTCTGATTTTAGAATTGCTTCTATTATATTGTCTGTCCTTATTTGTTCACCAATGCACGATTCCAACCTGCTTCGTAGTCCAGAGAATTGTGGGCAATTAAAAACGACATGTTCTACTGTTTCATCTAGATCTGGGCATTTCGGGCATCTTGGTGAGTTGTCATGGCCAAACCGGTATAAATAGCTCCTATAGATACCATGTCCTGTAAGGAATTGCGTCAAATGGTAGTTCAGTTCACCATGGCGTCTATTTATCCATATATTGATGTCTGGGATTAGTTGAAAGGTCCATCGGCCCTTACTTGTACTTTCCCATCTCCTCTGCCATTCCCTCATAGTTTTCTCCCTTTCTATCCGGCTTATTTCCACCTTTGGGATATGTGGGTTTCTAGATTTCTCTTCGTAGACAGCCGATAGTTCTTTGGCTGCTAAGTCCACAGGTATTATGCCCGCTACTACATTTGCTGCTTCTGCAGAAATTGTTCTGTAACCACTACATACTCTTAGGCAGCTTCTTCTATGTATTGCAGAAATGTTTTTTTTAGATGCTTCAGATATTGCGCATTCCCAAATTGGTGCTCCATAAAGAATAACTGAGTTCGTTACCCTTGAAATTAAAATTCTTCTACTCTGTCGTGGGCCACCGATGTTTGGCATCATTCTTGCTAAGGCATTTGATACAGTTGTTGCTTTCTCACATGTATATTCTATGTGTTTCTTAAAGTTTAGGCGATCGTCAACCATTATACCTAAGTATTTAATAGATTCAGACGATTTGATTTCAGTTGTCCCCACAGTAAATGAAAGAGTCTCTCTCTTCCTCTTTCCGCTTATAAGCACTGCCTCCGTTTTATGCTCTGCAAGTTTCAGATTCATATCTTTCATCCAATTTCTAATAATTGCAATTGATTCGTTCGCATATAACTGGACTTCATCCAGGTGACGTGCTCTGACAAGGATTGCGACGTCGTCTGCGAATCCTACAACGGTCGCTTCTTCTGGGATTCTTAAGTCAAATATGCCATTGTACATAATATTCCACAGGAGTGGTCCTAGGACCGATCCTTGTGGGACACCTGATGTAATATTATACGATTCCGTACCATTGTCAGTTTCGAACCACAGTGTTCTGTTTGAGAAGTAATCCTTTATTATTGCAATAAGGTAGTCGGGGACATTAAGAGATCTTAACGAGGAAATAATGTGTTTCCATCCCGCAGAATTAAAAGCATTTTTAACGTCTAGTGTAATTATGGCACAGTAATATCTTTTTTTGCCTTTTCCATTGATTGCATTCTTAGCTGTTTCAGTTACGAAATTCACTGCATTAATTGTTGATCTAGCCTTTCTAAATCCATATTGCCTATCCGATAGCCCACAGGTTTCTTCTACTGCCTTTAACAGTCTCGTATAGACAATTCGTTCCAAGCATTTGCCTAAGGTGTCGAGTAGACAGATTGGTCGGTATGATTGTGGTTCACCTAATGTTTTTCCTGGTTTTGGTATCAGAATTAGTTTTTGTTTCTTCCAGATCTCGGGGAATTTCCCCTCTCTGAGACTTCTGCTGAACAGCCTGGTAAAAATCTCTGGTCTTGATTTTAGAGCGATCTTTAAAGCCCTATTCGGAATGAAGTCAAGGCCTGGTGCTTTGTTATCGCCAATCCTTGCACAGAGGTTTATTATTTCCTCCTCTGTCACTTCTATCTCGCCTTGTTGCACGATTGAATACGGCTCTGAGTACGGTTCTCCTTCCGGGAATAGAACTGATACTATTTCTCTAATAAGGTTAGGGCATGTTATTTGGGCTGACCTCTTCCCCTTTAGCTTTGACATTACAACTCGATATGCGTTACCCCAGGGATTTGCATCGGCTTCGTTGCATAGTTCTTTAAAGCACTCGGATTTACTACGTCTAATGGCTTCTTGTAGGCCTTTCCTGGCTTCGTGATATATTTCCCTTTTAGCTATGAAGTCTGGTCTGCCTCTGCTTCTTTGGTATTTTCTTCTACTTCTCAAGCATTCGCTTCTAAGGGCTGATATATTATCATTCCACCAGTAGTTTTCTTTCCTTCTATGGTTTGATCTCTTTCTTGGCATGGACGCATCACAAGCCATCTTTAGTGCTGCTAAGACTTTTTCTGCCATATCGGATACCGGGCCATTTTCAATTTGCTGGTATGAAAAGGTTTCGGTAAAGGCTTCTTCATCGATCTTATCTTTCGCCCATCCTTGAAATTTAAATTTGTCTGATACTATACTCAATGATGTATTAGGATTAATTGTGAAAATTACAGCCTGATGGTCACTGTGAGTATAGTGTTCGCTAACATACCAATCCATTTCTTTTGATAAACTAGAGCTCACGAAGGTTATGTCGACTACTGACCCATAACCAGCTCTCCGAAAAGTGTGTGCCTGTCCTTTGTTTGCTAGAATCACGTCAAGTCTAGAAAACGCGTCCAGAAGTATTTTGCCTTTTTTGTTTGTTCTTTGGCTACCCCAATCTATTGCCCATGCATTAAAATCACCTCCTATGACAATTGGATTATGCCTATTTGCGTCGTTCACTAGGTTGTCTATTATTTGATCGAATTCATGTTGTGGTATATTAGGTGATATATAGCAGCTATATACGAATATTCCACCGATCTTAATTCTTATGAAGCCTTCTTGTAAATGGTGCATACCTTTCTCTATTGCTTTGTTGCCGCAGGCCCACACTGCTGCTTTACCTGTTGAATCACTTTCCCAAACATTTCTCTCAAGGTTTTTGTACTGCTCGCAAACAAGGGCGACGTCAATTTGTTGTTCACAGATGGTCTGTTTTAATAGCTCCTGCGCTGCACTACAATGGTTTATATTAAGCTGAATAAACTTCATTTGTGTCTGGAACTTAACGCCTTTCTAAATATAGGACATCTATAGCTACCAGCATTGTGCTTTAGATCCGTATTCCCTCCAGCTTTACATAGCATGCAGTTCGGCTCGGCCTGACAATCCCTCACTAAATGCCCATTAAGTCCACACCTTAGACACCGATTCGATCTATCTACGTCAGATTTACAGAATCTTGAAATATGGCCAAATTCCAGACACCTAAAACACTTAGTGAGTGTAATGGTTTCTCTTATGCGACACATAGACCAACCAATTTTGATCTTTTTTAGCTTGAGTGCTTTCATTGCAGCTTCTGTTGGGAGGCTAATTTTAGCTGATTGAGTTCCTCCATAGGTCTTTCGGAGGGACTTAACAATATTTTCTCTTAGATCTGGTATACCTAGCGCTTTGGAAAAGGATTGACATATTTCTAACTTTGTAGTGATATCATCCATATCTTTACATTCAATAACAATCTCATCTATTCGTGTTTTTACATCCACTGATCCATCCAAAGATGTTTTAATTTTTTCATTAAATCTTTCTGCTAGGTTTTCGCTTCCAGACTTAAGTTCTAAAAGAAGGTCGCCTTTCTGGGTTCTTCGAATTTTGTTTACCTCCTCACCTAGTTCTTTTAGTTCAGGGTCTGCCCTAATTTTCTTTAAAATATCAGCGTAAGAGATGTCGTTTTTGGCAGATATTATCATAGTATCTGGCCGAGGCTTGCGGGATCTCGTATTCTTTTTCTTCTTAACTATAGCCCATCCGGCTTCTAGGTTATCCGACTCTGGCTTTCTACTAGGGAGTTCTTCTAGTGGAGTTAGTGTTGTCCTATTTTGTGGAAGGCTTTGCTTCAGTCTTTTCGGCGTCGGCATTTTTGGAGCTGTTTTGTCTTCTAAATTTCTTTTCGATTCCCTTTTGGACGGCCATGCTATTGGTGATGTCTGCATGAACTGTTCCACTTCTTGTCGTGGTGATGTCTGCGTGGACTGTTCTACTTCTTGTCGGTATGTCATATTTATACCATTACGTAGTTCTTCTCTTGTTTTATTATACATAGCTCGGATTGCGGTCAATTGATCTTTAATGGCATTGTGTACGTTGTTTTTGGGTTTTACAAAGTCCATCAAATCAACAATTAAGTTCCCTAAAAGGCAGAATGACTCTGAAGGCTGCGCATTATCACTAATTGCCTCTTCTTGAGTCGTGTTTTCTTTGCTGCTAGTAGTTTGCGGTGGAGTTCTTTTTGTAGCCGCACTTCTTTGGAAAGGGTTTATTTGATTTTTCCCACCTTGATTTGTAGTACCACTACGAGAAAAACTGCTTACTGGAGTAAAATAGTGTTCCTGTCCACCAATAGGTTGGTCGCTATTTTCTCCCCCTTTATTGCACTCCTTCTGGTGATTGTTGCTTGTAGCATTATCTGTTACCTTAGCCAAGCTTACCGGGGTAACATTGCAGGCGCTGGATTTCGACGACTGGTAGCCTGCTCGCGCACTACCCAAAGCCGCCGGTACTGGGGTCATTACTCCCTGCACCGTAATTGAATTTTCCTTATTAAACTTTTCCATGTTTGTTTTGTTATTCCGGGATCCTACCCGTAGCGTTTTTGACCTAACCGCCAGGATATTGATTCGCAGCCGCCCATTACTTGGGAAACAGACGCTGACCAGAGAGCCGTTCAATATGAAACAGACGCTTCTGGGTTTAAATATGACTAGAGGAACCACGAAGACGTCACTCTTCTAATTACACCTCTCTAGAGGGTACCTCTTGTGGGGGATGCTTACTTACTGGCGGCATCTAATCGCCATGTCACAGAATCGTCATTAGGCTCATGTAACCTTTTTCTAGCACGCCCTCGAATTCTGCCGCTCATGGTCGGGGACTGCTTATCTATCGCAGCTGGCCTACATATTTGTAGGTCGTTCAGCTATCCGCCACCTGCTGACCCCGATAGTAGCCAGAGCCACGGCCCTATCCTCTAGTCTATAGTCTAGTCTATAGTCTAGTCTATAGTCTAGTCTATAGTCTAGTCTATAGTCTAGTCTATAGTCTAGTCTATAGTCTAGTCTATAGTCTAGTCTATAGTCTAGTCTATAGTCTAGTCTATAGTCTAGTCTATAGTCTAGTCTATAGTCTAGTCTATAGTCTAGTCTATAGTCTAGTCTATTCTAGTCTAGTCTAGTCTATAGTCTAGTCTATAGTCTAGTCTATAGTCTAGTCTATAGTCTAGTCTATAGTCTAGTCTAGTCTAGTCTATAGTCTAGTCTATAGTCTAGTCTATAGTCTAGTCTATAGTCTGTCTATAGTTAGGTCTATAGTCTAGTCTATAGTCTAGTCTATAGTCTAGTCTATAGTCTAGTCTATAGTCTAGTCTATAGTCTAGTCTATAGTCTAGTCTATAGTCTAGTCTATAGTCTAGTCTATAGTCTAGTCTATAGTCTAGTCTATAGTCTAGTCTATAGTCTAGTCTATAGTCTAGTCTAGTCTATAGCTAGTCTATAGTCTAGTCTATAGTCTAGTCTAGTCTAGTCTAGTCTAGTCTATAGTCTAGTCTATAGTATAGTCTAGTCTAGTCTATAGTCTAGTCTAGTCTAGTCTATAGTCTAGTCTATAGTCTAGTCTATAGTCTAGTCTATAGTCTAGTCTATAGTCTAGTCTATAGTCTAGTCTATAGTCTAGTCTATAGTCTAGTCTATAGTCTAGTCTATAGTCTAGTCTATAGTCTAGTCTATAGTCTAGTCTATAGTCTAGTCTATAGTCTAGTCTATAGTCTAGTCTATAGTCTAGTCTATAGTCTAGTCTATAGTCTAGTCTATAGTCTAGTCTATAGTCTAGTCTATAGTCTAGTCTATAGTCTAGTCTATAGTCTAGTCTATAGTCTAGTCTATAGTCTAGTCTATAGTCTAGTCTATAGTCTAGTCTATAGTCTAGTCTATAGTCTAGTCTATAGTCTAGTCTATAGTCTAGTCTATAGTCTAGTCTATAGTCTAGTCTATAGTCTAGTCTATAGTCTAGTCTATAGTCTAGTCTATAGTCTAGTCTATAGTCTAGTCTATAGTCTAGTCTATAGTCTAGTCTATAGTCTAGTCTATAGTCTATAGTCTAGTATAGTCTAGTCTATAGTCTAGTCTATAGTCTAGTATAGTCTAGTCTATAGTCTAGTCTATAGTCTAGTCTAGTCTAGTCTAGTCTAGTCTATAGTCTAGTCTATAGTCTAGTCTATAGTCTAGTCTATAGTCTAGTCTATAGTCTAGTCTATAGTCTAGTCTATAGTCTAGTCTATAGTCTAGTCTGTAGTCTAGTCTATAGTCTAGTCTATAGTCTAGTCTATAGTCTAGTCTATAGTCTAGTCTATAATATAATAACGCCTAAATTTACTCTATGAAATTTAACATGATAATAAATATATGAAAAGATGCGCTAATAGAAAAAAGTTGAGTAGCAAATGTTTAAAGAAGTTGAAAAAAATGATTAAATGTTAAAAATAAAAACGGAAATCAAATCAAAGAACACTTTCCTGTGAGTGTATAACAGGCTTAATTTTTATAAAGACAAATACGAATGCGTTTACTCAACATCCACACACGTATACGATTGCACAAACTAGGCAGACAGGCATTAAAACTACAGCTAAAATTTAATTCGAATTCCTGCAACGTTTTAGGGAAACAAAAATGAATAACAAGTCTGGCAAATAGACAAAAATAGTTAGAAACAAAATTGTAGAAAAATCAAAAACTAAAAAGATTTTTTTTTAACGAAAATTTTGTATATGTAGTAGTTTAGTTAGAGAAAAAAATAAGCAAAATGAGTTTATACAAACTCAAAACGAATGAGTTAGTGTAGGTTTATGTGTGTGTAAACCGCTACATACGTGTGAAACCTTATTCAAGTGATTTGCCACAATGCTACTTGGTAATGTTGCAAATTAACATGCGAGAGCCTAGAAACAAACGTATTTATGTAAAAATTTTACATACTTTTGCAACTGCAATACAAAGTGAGAAAGACATACATAGATATAAACCTACACAAACTACATACATATGTATAACAATATTTGTGTGTATATGAGTGTACTTGCAATTTCATATACATATGTATGTGTTCGTAAGTAATATTGGTTAGTTTGAGTTTAAGTGTGTCTGTCGGTCTCTGCGTCTATATATCTGTCTGTCTGCAGTAGTATAGTGGAATAATTTTTCATTTCATGGTGTGTGTACTCGCCTGGAAATTCTTGTTTTTTTTTTTTGCTGCGCCTTTTACAATTGTTGTCTGCGGTAATTAAATTGTAATAATTGCGTTTTTTTTCATTCTGTTCGTTTTGGTTTTGCATATTTATTCGTAGTGGAAATAATTTTTTCCTTTATTGCGCTGGTAAATCTACTACGTGATTTTATGTATGAGTATGAGTTTTTTTCGTTTTTGCATAAAAAGCTCGTAATATTTGAATGCGCCTTGTTTTCTTTTCCAACAAAAAAGTATTTTATTTAATCGCGGTTTTCGTGTTAAAAACACAAATTTTAACGATTGTCTCACCGAAGAGATTGTGTGAGAAGCAGTTGGGTTTTAATAATTAGATATGGTTTAAATTTGAAGAATATCGTATATTAAGAAATATTTAATATGTCTTTTTTAATTATTTAAATGTAAAAAGAGGCCTTAATTGCATATAAACAAATTAATATGAAAATATTCTATACCGCCCCTTTCAATTTAATTTTTAATTGCATATCTATAGGCGCCGGCTAGAATGCACTGTTATGGGTTTACTTGTGAAAGTGAAAGGATGCCTGCTGTTGAAATTAATTGCTTTACTTTGTTTGTTGCCCTTTAAATTATAAAAAGAGGTAGAGAGGTTATTATTTTTATTATAACCCTCACCATTTTCGTTTGTAAAGTGCACAAATTTTTTAATTTTTATACCCTTCACCTTCTTTCGAAGGCTGTAAATAAGTTGTCATTCTGTTTGTAATTCCGACAATTTTCTGACCCTATATAGTATATATGTGTATGCTGGATCCTAATAGATAGCGTAGTCGATTAAGCCATGTATATATGTCTGTCCGTCTGCATGCCTGTTGCCATAAATTTTCGGAAGACTCTAGATATCTTTTGTTTAAAACTAACAAAATCGATCCATAGATAAGGGAGATTAGTATAAAAATCCGATACAACCTCCTAAAATTTCGTTAAAAAATACAAATATTTTGCATGTAGATCCAGGAAAACAATAACAAGATACAGATCGTGTTTGCATGGAAAACTCAGCTTTTATAGCAAAAATATTATATATTTTCAAAAAATACTGATTAAATTTAAGCGATAAATTAGTACATCAG
The DNA here is from genome assembly GCF_015586225.1 of Lucilia sericata. Taxonomy (NCBI): domain Eukaryota; kingdom Metazoa; phylum Arthropoda; class Insecta; order Diptera; family Calliphoridae; genus Lucilia; species Lucilia sericata. Next base: position 62,417 of record NW_023995388.1, on the reverse strand, counting down.
CATGTGTACGTATGATTAATATTTAATGTTGATTCAATTAAAATTTATTATACGTAAAAGTGTAAACTTAGTTTTTCGTAATAATTAATTACATATGGGCAATTCCATGAAAAAAAAAAAACCACGACTGAAAAAGTAAAACCCTTATAACTTCTGCATTTTTGAAGATAATTCAACAAAATTTGGTATATGATCTTTTGTAGCACCAAAGACGAAGCCTGTTGAAAATTTTTGAAATATCACTCATAATTCTGTTAATTATAATACTATCCCTTCAAAAATCGGCAGATCTAAAATGTTTATAAGCCTAAACCTTTATGCCGTTTTTCATAACGATTGGACCTCATTTGACCCTAGTTCCATTCAAAGTTTAATTACAGAAAAACACTTAAACGTCCGTAACTCACCTCTAATCACTAGTATTATGATAAAATTTGGCACAAATAAGTTTTATATGAATTAAAATCACACCCTAATTTTATGAGGATCGGTCCATATTTGACCCTAGTCGCCATATAACTCCAGTTTTTTATTTTTATCTATAAATTGCTTAAACATGTATATAGGTCGGTCATGTCCGACTGCACTTTCCTACTCCTTTTGCTTTGTTGAAGTGTGTGTATGTATATTTTTCCAAAATATATATTTTATAACCTAAACAAAAATCAGGAGCAAAATCTGTCACATACGATGTGTCACGTATTTAAAAATTTTCATTATAAAATTATATTTTTTTTTTTTTTATTTAAGAATTATGGATTACTAATGAATAATATGTCCCATAGTGTAAGAAATTAAAACAAAAAAGATACACCTACGGAATTCGCAGATTTTCGTAAATATTTACATGTACTTTCGCCATATTTTAATCCATATTTTGGAAAACAAGGTTCCGAATGGGATGATTCCTTTTGCAAATATAGTATTCTTTAAATGGAACAGAATGACAAAATTGTTTTCCAAGTACTCCTAATTTTACAAAATCTATACCACTCTGAAGGCATGCGAATGTCACATACAAGCGTATGGAATAGCCCATATGTACGTTCAGTATAATATACTCAAAGTCAATTTTTAATATATTATATTAAAAATTGACTTTGACAATAATTTAAAATTGTTTCTTCCACGAACTAAATAATTGAAAACATCAACATTTAAAATTCGCCTACGTAGTTTATTAACTTGTAAATTATAAGAGTGTCTTATACATACTTGCAACCATAAAACTTTTAATTGCATATAAATTGAAAAGTTTACAAAATGAAAATACCGCTATTGGGAAAATTTAGAATTTTATAAGAATTTCCTTTTCATTAAAATCATTGCATGTAAGTTTTAACTGGTGGGCTGAGTTGTTCTCAAAAAATTCCCCCAGTTTAATATTCAAGCACATGAGGATGTTCTAGTGGTAATTTCTATAATGAGATATAGAATTGAAGTTGTGGAATGTTGGCAACCGGTTTTTTTCAATTCGTTTTTATTATATGTCATTTCATGTACCATAAACGACACATTGGTGGCGGCTGATGTGTTGTTATTACTGTCACATGAGGTTTTTTTTTTTCCTGTGAATTATATTTTGCATTTAGTAGTTTTTTTTTTCCAGCAGCCATTTAAAACCAATGTTGTTGCTGTTGTAAACTGTTTTCTCTATCCTCTCTTTAAAGCTCTCTGCAGTAGTCGAAGCGTGTGTTGTGAAATAATTTAGCTTTTTATTCATTAAAAAGCAATTAAGTATGCTGCACGCGGGTTTAATTACAATTTTATGTGAAATATACAAACGCAAATACAATCACAGCTAGAGACAACAAACACAGTCTCTGTGTTGGTGGAAAAAAAGCTCTAGAGAGCTGGGTAACTAGTAGATCACAGCCAAAAATTAAAAAAAAGCAACAGTGACTGCTTACCCATTACAGTTATATTGCCTACTTGTAGGCGTTTGTCTTTCTATGGAATGGATGTCATTGAACACACACATTTGTGTTTGTACAATTTCATTTTTGCTGGGTAATTTTATGTCATCATTCTCATCACCAGCAATAGCAGCAGCAGTTTTTTTTCGTTGCCGACCGTTTTCCCTCTACCCCCGTTTCCCTTTTATTTGTTACTTTTGTTGTCTGTTCGTTAGCCTGCCGTTCATATAATCATTGCTATGACGATAGTGTCTCGCCATCAGCAGCATGCGAGTTTAAATCTCAACGCTTTCAAGCGTTTAGCTCAACGACCGTATTTCGTTTATTTGCAAAAAAAAAACTTGCTAGAAAAAACAACAATTTGTTTGCATAAGAGAAAAAAATGCAAAATATAATGTAGCATAGTTTAATGTGGTTTAAAAACAAAATTTTTTTCTTGGACAAGATTTCAACTATTCAAATAGCAGTTTGCCCTCTAGAGAATCTTTGGTATTTAAACAACGAGGGTTGTTTGTAGAAGTTCCAAAAGAATATTTAAATAAAGATTAAGTATCATATTAACAACAATAGGGCAAATTGTAATACAAAATTGGTTCTATAAACCTTTGATAAATTCTTATGAATAGGAATTCCAAATCAGTCCATAACGTGCACTTCTGCTACAAATAACAGTAAAATTTTTCCACAGATTGCAAATCCTAGACATAACATGTTTTAACCACCTAACCCTCGTTGCTACTTGTTTTTCTTATTTAACATTTGAATTTATAAACTTAATCAAGGACACCCGAATGTGAGTGTATATTTCTCATTTATTTAAAATATTTTGTGACTATTTTCGAACCGTTTATTTGTGCCCATTTCGGGGGCTTTTATATTGAAACGTATTTTTATTTAAACAATTAAAATGTAAATTTACTCGAAGCTCTAATTAAATGTCTGTCTATCAAACTGTCTGTCTCTCCACCCGGACTCCCACTACAACTACTATAGTCTATAGCATAGCTGGGTGTTAAAGAAAAATTCTACAAATTTATTGTTTCAGGGTGTTTTATATAAAGTAAAATTGAAAAACTGAAAAAACATCTTAAAGTATAATATAAATCACTTTGAAGGAACGTTTGTTTGTTCACTAGACTATAGACTAAACTATAGACTAGACTATAGACTAGACTATAGACTAGATTATAGACTAGACTATAGACTACACTATAGACTAGACTATAGACTAGATAGACTAGACTATAGACTAGACTATAGACTAGACTATAGACTAGACTATAGACTAGACTATAGACTAGACTATAGACTAGACTATAGACTGGAATATAGACTAGACTATAGACTTGACTGGACAATAGACTAGACTAGATTATAGACTAGACTATAGACTAGACTATAAGCTAGACTATAGACTAGACTATAAACTAGACTATAGACTAGACTATAGACTAGACTATAGACTAGACTATAGACTAGACTATAGACTAGACTATAGACTAGACTATAGACTAGACTATAGACTAGACTATAGACTAGACTATAGACTAGACTATAGACTAGACTATAGACTAGACTATAGACTAGACTATAGACTAGACTATAGACTAGACTATAGACTAGACTATAGACTAGACTATAGACTAGACTATAGACTAGACTATAGACTAGACTATAGACTAGACTATAGACTAGACTATAGACTAGACTATAACTATAGATGACTAGACTACAGACTAGACTATAGACTAGACTATAGACTAGACTATAGACTAGACTAGACTATAGACTAGACTATAGACTAGACTATAGACTAGACTATAGACTAGACTATAGACTAGACTATAGACTAGACTATAGACTAGACTATAGACTAGACTATAGACTAGACTATAGACTAGACTATAGACTAGACTATAGACTAGACTATAGACTAGACTATAGACTAGACTATAGACTAGACTATAGACTAGACTATAGACTAGACTATAGACTAGACTATAGACTAGACTATAGACTAGACTATAGACTAGACTATAGACTAGACTATAGACTAGACTATACTAAAATACTAAACTATAGAAGAAAAATCCCTCTCAACACCGGTTACCAAGATCTTTTAGATAATAAAGTTTGATACACTTTAAAGTTTTTTATTTTTGCTGCCGTTGCTTTTAATAAACACGCTCTCATTCACACGCATAGACACACTCAAACACTCACTAACTAGCAGCTGAAAAATAATTTGCAATATTCAAAAGTAGAGAAGAGTTATAATATAAATTTATCTTTAAACGAATATTTTCTTGTCACTTTTTCGGAAGAGAGAGTTATTAAGTATCTGCTGAATATATTTAAAAAGTGTTGTTGCTGTAGACTTTTTGCACATTGAGCGAAAGGATTGAGTGGACACATACATACACACACACACACGCAAAGAATGAAACTTAAAGCCAGTATGGAAATAAAGACAATTCATTAAGGACAGTTAATTTTAAATTGAAATTTGATGCCAACCACTGATTGCCTACTTTTTGGCGTTGGTCTTCACTTTGAAGAAGTTGAGGACATAAACAACAATAGCTACAGCGGCAAGTATCCGATATTAGTACTTCAATTATGTAAAATGTGGGTGTTGATTGGATGGATGGATGGTTGCTGGCGCCAGTAGTGCGTATGCAAGTGTGTAAATAATTACGTGCCTTTATAATTACAATCATTGCCATCGTCCTCATCAGCATCGTTAAAGCTGTCGTGTTGCTGTTGTCATCATCGTCGGACCATACAATCGTTCAAGTGATTTCCGTTCTGTGAATTTTTTGTGTTTTTTTCTGGCTTGTAGTTGTCAGTTTTTACGTTTATATTGATATTGTTTTTGTTGCTGTTGCTATTACTTTTTCCTATGGTTGTTGAAAATACACTCAAACACGCGCTTACAGTAACAGACCGACAGACAGGCAGCAGCAGAAAAAAAAACTGAATAAAAAAATTAAATGTAATTGATTCAACGGAAAGACTGAAGCCAACAAACCTTTAATGTGACATTAAACAGCAATTGTGCGTTAAATTTGCGTTAATGGCATCGAATGGTTCAGTTTTAACAACAGCTGTATGTATTTTGTTGCTAATGATGCAAATTGTATGTTGCTCGGCTGTTCGGTTGGTTGGCTGTCTGATATTGTTACAGCAACCGGTTATTGTTGTTGATAATTTGACAATCATTAAGTATAAAAAATAAATTGATACTGTTATATGAAAGTGGATTTTTTCATAATTTACAAAATTAATTGTCTCTAAAAAGAATTCTAAATAGAAAACTATTAATAAAATTTAAGTTTGTTTACACTAAATCTTTTGAAAACCCTTTTTCGGAATAAAGTTTTATTTCTTAGAATTTGTTTCATTTATGTTTTTCCATTTTTCTTATTTCATAATTTTTTATAACAAATAACATTTTGTATAACCTTAAACCCGAAAACCCGGGTTCTATATTAATAAGCAACAATCCCAACACTTTTAACCAATACTTAACATTATGTATAGTATCCTTGTGCCAGAGAATTCTTTTACTCAATCACTTTCGTTAAGTAATTGTATTAATTAAAAATTTACGTTGAAACATGCGTAAATAAGATTTCCCATTTGTGATTTTCAACCCATTTCGTTACAATAGCCTTTTAATAAAATATTACAGATATTTAATACCCGCATTTGTTGCTGTCGTTGTTGTTAAAAATATAAAAATTGCAAAATAAATATATATATATAAAAAAAAACAAAGAAAGCAAACACAGAAATTTCGACTGGAAAAAAGAACGAAATAATAATAAAAAACAACCAACATCAGGAGAGTAATTAAAATATTTATTTGTAGTGGCAGGGGTTTCAAATTAAATTCACTTAAAAACTTTTTTATTCAACATAAATATAAAATAAAACAAAATTGAATAAAATAAAATTATACAAAAGCTACAATAACAAAAAAAGAGGTTAAAATTATAGTTAACGAGCATTCAAATAATGGTAAATTAATAGAAAAGTTTTTAATATTTTATTTCGTTTTACAATTTATTTCTCCGTAGCATATAAATTAAAGGCCCTAAAATAATGAATGAATATATCAACAAATAATTAGTACAGTCCGCGGCATAATTACCAGCAAAAATGTAAAGAGTGCCCAAAGTTTATACATAAATAAATATATATTTAATTATTTATATACAAAATGAAATAATTTCCAGTTTAAATATAACCAAATTTGAATGGCACATAATCTTGTTGAGAGACTTAACCCAATTAGTTATTTATTAGCTGCTGCCCTCCCTAAAAATATGCTATAAATATTTGATTGTTAGTTTTGGTTCCTTGGTTGCTTATTTGGTTGTGTAGATGATGGGTGGGTGTGTGTTAGAAATAAACTGATGCAAAATGAAATTGTTATTTTTGTTATTATAACCAGAAGGTTTTTATGATTAAGATTAAATTTTTCTTCAGGTCAAAGCCTTAGTAGAGGAAAATCCTAATCGTTTCGGGATCAAACATTTTTCCAAAAAGAAAAAAATATTTCATCGAACGAGAAGCTTTTTATTTCTTTTAATAAGTTTAATCGATCTATGATCGAAAATATAATTTGATCGAAGATTTTACTAAAGAGAGAATTTGATCCATGATCGAAAATTTTAATAAAGAGAAAACTTGATCGATTTAGGATCGAAAAATTTTACTACAGAGAAAATTTTATCGATCCAGGATCGAAAAAATTTTACTAAAGAGAAAATTTGATCGATCCAGGATCGAAAATTTTCCTAAAGAGAAAATTTGATCAATCCTGGAACGAAAATTTTACTAATGAGTAAATTGCATCGATCCAGGATCGAAAAATTTTACTAATGAGTAAATTTGATCGATCTAGGATAGAAAATATTACTAAAGAGTAAATTTGACCGATCCAGGATCGAAAATTTTACTAAAGAGAAAATTTGATCATTCAGGATCGAAAATTTTACTAAAGAGAAAATTTGTTCAATTCAGGATCGAAAATTTTACTAAAGAGAAAATTTGATCGATCCAGGATCGAAAATTTTACTAAAGAGAAAATTTGATCAATTCAGGATCGAAAATTTTACTAAAGAGAAAATTTGTTCAATTCAGGATCGAAAATTTTACTAAAGAGAAAATTTGATCGATCCAGGATCGAAAATTTTACTAAAGAGAAAATTTGATCGATCCAGGATCGAAAATTTTACTAAAGAGAAAATTTGATCGATCCAGGATCGAAAATTTTACTAAAGAGAAAATTTGATCGATCCAGGATCGAAAATTTTACTAAAGAGAAAATTTGATCGATCCAGGATCGAAAATTTTACTAAAGAGAAAATTTGATCGATCCAGGATCGAAAATTTTACTAAAGAGAAAATTTGATCGATCCAGGATCGAAAATTTTACTAAAGAGAAAATTTGATCGATCCAGGATCGAAAATTTTACTAAAGAGAAAATTTGATCGATCCAGGATCGAAAAACTTAACTAAAGAGAAAACTTGAACGATCCAGGATCGAAAATTTTACTAAAGAGAAAAATTGATTGATCCAGGATCTAAAAGAGAAAATTTGATAGATCCAGGGTTGAGTAAAGAAAAAAATTAGTTAATCCAGTATCAGGTGTATTTATATACTATTTTTGCTAGAAAATTCTACCTCTGAACTCTTTAGTGGCAAACTTATTTGTTAATAACATTAACATTAAGTGATGTTTACCTAATTTTTGGGGTGTAAATTTAGAAATGTTATTGAAATACATTGATTAAAGATTTTTCATATTTAAGAATTTACTTAGAAAGGATCCTAAGAGATTTAAATGTCTTAAAGACTTTTCATTTATTCACCTTGTAGTTGTAATTAACCAATTTTTATTACATCTGATACCGCACATCGTAATCTTTAAACAACTTTATTAATAGTTTACATATTTTCATGTTGAAATTATGTTAAATTGTTGTACATAAATTACGTTTTGTTGTTTAATTTTATAACAGAATTTTAGCTAACAAAAAGTTGTAATAGAAACATAAAATAGAAATTACTTATTTATGCATAACTTAAGGCAATATTTTGTTTTAAATTAAGCTTAATAGCAAATAAATATATACACACAACCTCTACTTACAAATATTGTATAAATAAAAGTTATATTTCTGTAAGTGCTTTTTGGGTCTAACAAAAGGTGTTGGCTGTTTTAATGCCTAAATATGTATTTAATTTGAATTAATTTCCTTTTAATATCATATTAATTGCTCTACAATCAAAAAGTCTATAAATTCTAACCAAATAACATAACAACAACAAGAACAATGTATTCATAATTGTTGCTTAAGCATACTTTTAGGGGTCAAAAGAAAAACACACCACCAACTTAAACATAAATGTGAATAATTTACGTTTCTTTTCATTTCCTTGAAGGGCAATAGGCAGTAAAAGTTTTTTTGTTTGTTTTATGTGAAATAAAAGGTGAGGAAAATCGCAAAGACAATCATATAAATCGTTTAGCATAAAAATTTTATAAATTCTTTATACAATTTCTCCAGAATTGTTCACATTTTATTTGTTATTTAGACTTAAGAAAGGCTTTTGTGTTGAAATTTTCATTGTTTTACTTTAGTTTGTAAACAAACTGGCATAAATTTTTATATTTTCTATACAAAACTTTAACACTGTAAAAATTCAATAAATTCTTTATGACGGTGAAGGTCGTTGTTGTAGTAGAAATGCTAACGAATCCTTAAGGCAATTTAAGTTAAGAGAACAAAAAATATGAATCACATATAAGTAAATATATTACATTTCTTTGCACAGGGGCAGATGACAGTAAAGCCTGAAAATAAATAGAAAAATCATATGATTTATGTGACCTTCTATCAGCTGCAAACATGAGGTCTAAATATGAAGTTGGAGGCTGTATAGGAAAATTTTTCCTAAAAAAACTATACAAATATTTATGGTTGGTTGTGGGTTACCCAAAATTACATACTTTCTTCGTACATATTCCAAAATAAACATATTATTTATTTGTCACTATTCATAAAACTAATAGATAATTTTCAAAATGTCGCAGTGGCTTCCTTTTATTCTTCGTCCTTCCCTTACACATATGGGTCACATGTGATTGTGGGAATTCTAACGAGAAATACTTTTCTTTTTATTTATTTAATACTCTTGTTTAAATGTATATAATAAATATTATTTGGTGTCAAAACAGTGGTTTATAAATTTCATTTATTATGTTGTAGTTAGAAGAAACGTAAACGGAATACAAATTAACAAATTGTATGGTAAAAATATTAAAGGAAATATTCTCCAGGATTAATACAAAGGACAAAAAATGGCAATTACACAGTAAAAATATGAGAATTTGTGAAAATCTTTAATTTTTATACAACTAATAGATTATGCGACAAATATTCACTTCAGAAGAAATTTCTCGACTTACCAATTTATTATCGATTTAAAATTTTACCTAAAAGAAAATTTGATCGATTCAGTATTGAAAAATTTTACTAAAGAGAAAATTTGATCGATCCAGGATCGAAAATTTTACTAAAGAGAACATTTCATCGATCCAGGATCAAAAATTTTACTAAAGAGAAAATTTTATCGATACAGGATCGAAAATTTTACTAAAGAGAAAATTTGATCGATCCCGGATCGAAAATTTTACTAAAGAGAAAATTTGATCGATCCAGGATCGAAAATTTTGCTAAAGAGAAAATTTGATCGATCCAGGATCGAAAATTTTACTAAAGAGAAAATTTGATCGATCCAGGATCGAAAATTTTACTAAAGAGAAAATTTGATCGATCCAGGATCGAAAATTTTACTAAAGAGAAAATTTGATCGATCCAGGATCGAAAATTTTACTAAAGAGAAAATTTGATCGATCCAGGATCGAAAATTTTACTAAAGAGAAAATTTGATCGATCCAGGATCGAAAATTTTACTAAAGAGAAAATTTGATCGATCCAGGATCGAAAATTTTACTAAAGTGAAAATTTGATCGATCCAGGATCGAAAATTTTACTAAAGAGAAAATTTGATCGATCCAGGATTGAAAATTTTACTAAAGAGAAAATTTGATCGATCCAGGATCGATGATTTTACTACTGAGGAAAATGGGCAGTATTTCAATAGAGAAAGTTGAACAAAAGAGAATATGGCAGAAAGAATATTTTATTATTGTAGTTTGTTTTCTAAGGATAATGTCAGAGTGGGCGCTACAAGTGATGGGAAGCTTTGCGCTACAAACTTTTGCTTTTGTTTTCACTCTGACATGACACATAGGAAAACACAAGGAAAGGTTTGTAGCGCATAGCTTCGCATTGCTTATAGCAGGCACTCTGACATCAGCCTTAGATTGATATTGTTTTTATATTGAATAATATATTTTATTTAATTGCTTTAATTTAGTAGGATTTTGAAACTACTTTATATTCAATTCTCGCACATTCTTTAAATTCATTAAAAAACGTTTTTATGAAATATAATCAGTCCCCAAAGAGCTTAAATTACTTTTCATTTCATTAAAGGTATTGTCTTTCATTTTATACTTTTACGCATTCATTCATACTATTTCATACCACAATTGGATTCTCTAGTTTTTATTTCCTTTTGTTTTCGTCCTTTCATTATTGTTAGCGTGTATGTGAGAGTGTGAGTTAGTCCTGTTGTGCGTGCCAGTGCATGTTAAAAGTAGATAATTTTAATTAAATGCTGATGATTTTCTAGTGTATTAATGTTTTTTTTCCATTTGCTTCAGTAAAAAAGTAAGTATTTACGTAGGAAAAAAATTACTTTATTGATGTTTAATAATATTTCAAAATTTATTACAAATTAATCATACAATTGAGGCAATAAGTTGTTGTCCTTGTATTCTGTCTCTGCTTGTTTTTTTTTTAACATTTAATGCCAAAATATTATGCCTTTTTTGCTAGAGAATTTATTGTGTAATATTATATTTCTGTTGTAGGTTTTTTATCTTTAACACGCACTTTTTCAAGTGGACATTTTTGTTATTTATGTGAACATTTTATTTGTGGGACATTGTTGTTTTTTCATCTTTTTATATGTTGTCATTTAAATGTATATTTTTATTTTATTTGCTATTGAGTTTGTGTTTTATTTTTTGTTTGTTGGTGTTACAAAATACATACGTGCTTATTGGTCATGTTTAAGTGGGACAGAAAGATCAACGATTAGTTAGTGGTCTAGTTTGAAAAATTTGTTTAAAAATGTTATTTCATGCTTGATTTACTATGATTTGGGACTAGATTTCCCCAGTGATAGTATTGTAGACAATCATGGAAGACACTTGGGAAATGAGTAAAATAATATTACCGAAATTAAGAAAGTTGACTTAAAATGGCTAAGTTTAATAATATTTTTACTCTTCGTTTTCAAGTTTTTTAAAGTATTAAACACCTAACTAAATATTATCGTTCATATAATAAACATTTTGATTTTAATATTTAACCACTCATTATTAACAAAAAATCCACGCTAGAAGTTTTCCACAGAGTCGAATATTATATTCATCATGTTTTTCTTTCATCTTTTGCTTTTGCTAAACTTAAAGAATATAAAGTTTTGCGCTAAAAACTTCAAACAAAAGACTTTGTCGATGATGATTTCGCTAGTGGTTGTTATAGTTCTGTTGAAATATATACTTTCAAGTGGTGGTTTTTGTCTAAGGAACTTTGTTTGTTAACAAAGTTGTTTATGTGTATGTAGGTTTGCTAATAAAAGGAACAAATTCTATTAGGGCAGATCTAACCCGATATTATTCTGATTTTGCCAGCACTGTTTAAACCTCTAAGATAATAAATTACTGTTTGTTTTAGAGAGCAGGGTCTGAACTACTCAATATTAGAAATCATAAGACCTTATTCTTATTCATATACTATAGGTATAGATAGTCATAGTAAACATTTTTGGTTATTGTTGTATTGTCATATCTATATTTTTTTTGTATTTAAGCCGATGACTATGTATACCTTTAAAATTGGTTATAATAAACCTCAGCCCACACCCACAATACTCGTCTCCACTATAGTGATGTAGGTTATTTGGAAAACTGTGCTATAAGGAAGTTATTGTCTGCTTTTGATGTATGTGTAAATAATGACAACAACTATAAAATAAAACAAAAAAATTAGAACAATGTTTAAAATAATAATAACACCCCTCCATAAAACATATTTCAAATACATTCTCTTTCCATTATATTTTGTAACAAACACACACACACACAATTTACATTTATACCAGGGATGGGAAATACCAATTTTGAAATAAGTAAGTAAATTTTTTCAAGAAGAGTAGTTTTAGTTTAGTTAGTTAGACTAAACCTACTTTCCTTGGGAAAATGTACCATAGACTAAGATGGATTTCTTTGAAAAAGTAAGAATCAGGGATAGAATTTTGTGAAAATTGTTACTAGAGAGTAATCTAGACTCTATAGACTAGTTAATAGTCTAATCAATAGTCTAGTCTATAGGCTAGCTAATAGTCTGTAGTCTACTCTATAGTCTAGTCTATAGTCTAGTCTATAGACTAGTCTATAGTCTAGTCTATAGACTAGTCTATAGTCTAGTCTATAGTCTGGTCTATAGTCTAGTCTATAGTCTAGTCTATAGTCTAGTCTATAGTCTAGTCTATAGTCTAGTTTATAGTCTAGTGTATAGTCTAGTCTATAGTCTAGTCTATAGTCTATTCTATAGTCTAGTCTATAGTCTAGTCTATAGTCTAGTCTATAGTCTAGTCTATAGTCTAGTATACAGACTAGTCTATAGTTTAGTCTATAGTTTATAGTCTAGTCTATAGTCTAGTCTATAGTCTAGTCTATAGTCTAGTCTATAGTCTAGTCTATAGTCTAGTCTATAGTCTAGTCTATAGTCTAGTCTATAGTCTAGTCTATAGTCTAGTCTATAGTCTAGTCTATAGTCTAGTCTATAGTCTAGTCTATAGTCTAGTCTATAGTCTAGTCTATAGTCTAGTCTATAGTCTAGTCTATAGTCTAGTCTATAGTCTAGTCTATAGCCTAGTCTATAGTCTAGTCTATAGTCTAGTCTATAGTCTAGTCTATAGTCTAGTCTATAGTCTAGTCTATAGTCTAGTCTATAGTCTAGTCTATAGTCTAGTCTATAGTCTAGTCTATAGTCTAGTCTATAGTCTAGTCTATAGTCTAGTCTATAGTCTAGTCTATAGTCTAGTCTATAGTCTAGTCTATAGTCTAGTCTATAGTCTAGTCTATAGTCTAGTCTATAGTCTAGTCTATAGTCTAGTCTATAGTCTAGTCTATAGTCTAGTCTATAGTCTAGTCTATAGTCAAGTCTATAGTCTAGTCTATAGTCTAGTCTATAGTCTAGTCTATAGTCTAGTCTATAGTCTAGTCTATAGTCTAGTCTATAGTCTAGTCTATAGTCTAGTCTATAGTCTAGTCTATAGTCTAGTCTATAGTCTAGTCTATAGTCTAGTCTATAGTCTAGTCTATAGTCTAGTCTATAGTCTAGTCTATAGTCTAGTCTATAGTCTAGTCTATAGTCTAGTCTATAGTCTAGTCTATAGTCTAGTCTATAGTCTAGTCTATAGTCTAGTCTATAGTCTAGTCTATAGTCTAGTCTATAGTCTAGTCTATAGTCTAGTCTATAGTCTAGTCTATAGTCTAGTCTATAGTCTAGTCTATAGTCTAGTCTATAGTCTAGTCTATAGTCTAGTCTATAGTCTAGTCTATAGTCTAGTCTATAGTCTAGTCTATAGTCTAGTCTATAGTCTAGTCTATAGTCTAGTCTATAGTCTAGTCTATAGTCTAGTCTATAGTCTAGTCTATAGTCTAGTCTATAGTCTAGTCTATAGTCTAGTCTATAGTCTAGTCTATAGTCTAGTCTATAGTCTAGTCTATAGTCTAGTCTATAGTCTAGTCTATAGTCTAGTCTATAGTCTAGTCTATAGTCTAGTCTATAGTCTAGTCTATAGTCTAGTCTATAGTCTAGTCTATAGTCTAGTCTATAGTCTAGTCTATAGTCTAGTCTATAGTCTAGTCTATAGTCTAGTCTATAGTCTAGTCTATAGTCTAGTCTATAGTCTAGTCTATAGTCTAGTCTATAGTCTAGTCTATAGTCTAGTCTATAGTCTAGTCTATAGTCTAGTCTATAGTCTAGTCTATAGTCTAGTCTATAGTCTAGTCTATAGTCTAGTCTATAGTCTAGTCTATAGTCTAGTCTATAGTCTAGTCTATAGTCTAGTCTATAGTCTAGTCTATAGTCTAGTCTATAGTCTAGTCTATAGTCTAGTCTATAGTCTAGTCTATAGTCTAGTCTATAGTCTAGTCTATAGTCTAGTCTATAGTCTAGTCTATAGTCTAGTCTATAGTCTAGTCTAGTCTATAGTCTAGACTGTAGTCTTATCTAGTCTATAGTTTTTTTCACAAAATTCTATCCCTGATTCTTACTTTTGAAAAGAAATCCAACTGAAATATATTTACAATTGTGTGAGAGAGAGAGAGCGAATTAGCAAACAAGTACATACATATCTCGTCTAAAGATAATGAAAAACTACTCCCTACAAACATTTTCTATTGCGGAAGTTACCCGTATGAAACTTCCAAACGTGCTAAAAGCTCGCCAGCGATGTTGCGGAAGTATACGAATTCTTGTCACCAGTCGGGAAGAACTGATGCCGAGCTGGGGAACGTCTAAGAGTAACGTGGAAGATACTTCTGGAAGACCCCCAGAAGAAACTTCTAGATGACTCTTGGAAGTAAGGTATTGCCAAAGACTCTTCTAGATGTAAATAGGAAGTCACTTCTTGAAGTGACTACTTAGTATCATCTAGAAGTGTTCCTATCTTATCTTCTAGAAGATAAGTTTTCTCTTCTTCTAGAAGATGAGTTTTCTCTTCTTCTAGAAGAAGAGTATTCTCTTCTTCTATTTGTATACTCACCAAAATAAAATCTATAAAAATAAATCTAAATAAAATGAAATTTTATAGTTTTTATTGAAATAATTGAAATTAAAATAGCAGAAAAATAATTGATTTAACAACTAATTTAAAAAAGTAATATATGTATGTACATTAGACCGACTCACAAAAAATGGTGCCTCATAATATTCGCTGTTATGTAATATGATGTTACCCAAAATATTTTCTGTTAAGTGTTGTCCATTATAGTATGTAGTATCATTTTAAAGGTTTTTTGAAGCCAAGTCTAGTGGTGCCCAAAATTGTGCATACATTTTATTTTTTTTTAGTGAAAAACCTAACAATTTTAAATATTTTGGAATATGACAATTATAAAAAGACGGTTATTTATGATTAATACATCATTGGACGCGGCTTTAAAATACCTTTTAAACGATACCCCGTATTGGATATTTTGTTTCAAAACAAAAAAAAAATTAAAAAAAATAATTCCAAAATACCTTTTTTAATTTGGTCCAGCTCACGAACGGTCATCGCTAGACTTTAAATATTTTGGGAATCATCATAAAACAAAGCAAGGTAAATTTTGAGAGAGGTAACAAAAGCACGTTTTTGCTTTCCATACAGAGTGAGTCGGTTTAATGTACATATGTATCCACAATTTAGAATTATTACCTTATAATAAGATAATTTTCAGGAAATCTGTATTAATATTCCAACTGTTGACTGGTATACTTCCAAAAATTGTAAAACGTTGGACTCTTTTTGTAGTTCTTCATAAATTTTATGATCAATCCATCAAATTGTAAGAGTTATATTTTGGAACGCATTAATCCTTCAACGAAGTAAACAAAAATAATGTTATAATTAATATTTAATATACATACTTTTGTATTTATTGAAATTACCTGTTATACTTTAGGAAGCAATAAAAATAGGATTCTCTTATGATCAATACATTTCCCACCGAAATTTAAACGTTCAGATCCATTTTTTACATTTTCTGCAAATAATCGACATTTTTAATGGAACCGCGTGATGAAATAAGACATATATAACTTTCCAGATCCCTTTTTTTTATTTTAATTCGGTTAGAAGTATTTTAATAGGGGGTACAATATTAGCTACTACTTTCTAAAAAAATAAAATAATTAAAAATTAATTTATTTATTTATTGTTTTTAATCAATAAAAACATTACCTTTCATAAACATTTTTTAAATAACTTGGAATTAAACCATCTATAAAGATCTGAAATTACTAAGCCATGGATTATTTTTAAAATTATTTACAGTCACTAACGATAGAAACACCTTAACGACCCTAAACGGGATATTGCTTTTGACACTAATACTGCAATACTATTTTGCTCTCTTCTAATTAAGGAGTTATACACGTTCAAAAACTATCTACTTAGGTAATATCTTGGGAACGGCATGCTCAATATTAAGAATATTAGTATCATATGATAGGTCATAGAAAAAGACCTGGTGTTAATAACTAAAAAAGTACCTATAATTAGAATAATTAAATCCAAAGCTATATGAAAATTAATAAAATTGTATTTATTTAAAAAAAGGTGGGTTTAAAAATATCTGTTTTCAATATTAAATATCTTATATGGGCAATTTCGTGTCGAGTGACCCAAGTCAAAAAATAATTTATGTATAAAACAGTAGTATTAATTTCAATATAATGATTCCAGATAGCGTTTGAATACTTTAAGTAAAAATTTTAATGTATTTGGTTACGATAATGAAATACAAATAAAATTTTAGCTCAAAGTGATCATACGTAATCTAGAAAAAGGACCTAAACGCGCTAATAGTTTAAAAAATATTGAAAGTTAAGATTTAACTCAAATAAATCTAAATAGGTTAAAAATGCAATATTCATCAAATGAAAGCCGAAACTTACAACTTGAAAAAGTCTTTAAATGCTTATAACTCCTAAACCAATTAAGAGAGAGCCGAAATTTAATATAAAAACATTTTTAATTAAACATATTAGACTTCGTTTAAAAATAATGGAAATGGAAGCCGTTTAGAGTTGTTAACTTATTCCTAAAATATAGTACTATTTTAATGTAAAATATTACAACTTACTTTTCAATTTTATTTATTTAATTTAATAAACTTCACCAATTAACAAAACCTTCTTAAATGTTTATTAACAGTTTACTTTTAACACAACACTGTCATATTGTTTTTTCTTACTTAAGATTTACAATATATTAATTACACTATTTTTCTATGAACATTAAACTCAATAACTCATTTAAGTTTTACAATGAATAATTAAAACTGAACATGACTGGACAAAACGCAAAACATCACTGAACTTAGCAAAATTTCTGCATTATTTATTTTTATTTTTTTCGCGTTCACGCTAAAAAATGGAGTATTTATATTTTTTTGTTTTTGTACTCTTTTTACTATCATCCGGAAGTAACCTAAAAGTATACTTCCAGACGGCGAAAACTAGAAATCAATGTATTTTGTTTTTGTAAAATGTGTGCTCTCGTCTGACAATCGTCCAGAAGTGACTACAATCCACACTTCCAGATGAATAAAATACAACATTAATGTGAACACTCTTCAAACTGTCTTCCAGAAGTGACATAAACATACAAATCAAGAAGATACAAATTAGGAAACAATGTATTTTGTTATTGTAAAATGTGTGTTCTCACCCAACTCTCATAGAGAAGTCACTAAAACGTATACTTCCAGATGAAAAAAATTCAACAGTCAATGTTTTTTGTTTAAGCAAATGGATGGACTCTTCTAACTATCATCCGGAAGAAACTTAAAAGTGTATTTCTAGAAGACGAAAATTCGAAATCAATGTATTTTGTTTTTGTAAAATGTGCGTTCTCGTCTGACAACCGTCCAGAAGTGTTTCTGACGTGGCGTCTGGGGTGATGCGCAATAGTTTTGTCTTCTAAATGTTTGAAGGGCTATTTTACTGCTGTTACCATACACAAACACTATAACAATTACAATGGTTTATCCTTTAAAAAGTGATAAGAGAAGAAAACGAAGAATTATCGTTTTTTTGTGTGTTTCGAACAAAAGGCGTTTTAAAAGGGGTAAAATATTTTCTTTTCATTATTTATATATTTATGTTGTTGCTGTTATTTGCTTTAAACTTGCCTGGATGGGCTACTCACAAACAATTGCCAACACACACTTTTTCTTTATAGTTTCCGCATATGTGTTTAAATGAAAACAAAAAGACTTTAAAAAGCATAATAGTTTATAAATACATACAGCAGCTATTATACGCTCATAAAAACTTTGTTAAAATTTAGCTAAAATAAAGCTAGGGTCTATAGAAATAAAACTAGCACAACAATCTCCCTTTTTTTGACATTTGTTAATACGTAAATATAAATACTTTGCAGCTCAACTGTTAATCAAACAATTTTTAAGTGTTTATTAAGCTTTCGGCATAAATTTTCTTTTTTTCTATTAACCGGATACAAGTTTGCTTGGTTCTTTAACTTCTTTTTATCGTTTTGATAATTTTTTTTGAGATTTTTGATTGCTTTGCGTGTAAAGTTTTAATCTTTGCATAAATTAAATATGTGAAAATTCTTTCTTTCTTTAATGTTTTGTGTTGAGTGTAAAGAAGAAATAAAAGTTTTCTATCGTTGAAAAACGCACAGACAAACACGCATTTGTTGAAACTGCTTGCAATGTAGTTTTTTTCTGCCTTCTTTCTTGCGTTTCTAGTAAAAGTGTTGATAATTTATCGCTTTTATCTGCCTTAAACATTATGGTTTAAAATCAACAGCAACAACACATAAACAATATGTGAATCGAATACATACTTATAATTTATACACTTTTATATGTATACCCAGCAAAATTTGTAATTAGCAGGGACAGTATAGTAAATACATCCTATTTTAGGTTTTTAGCATAAACGTAGATATTTGCTGGAAATTTTGTATCCTTTTCTGTAATCGAATTTTTTTGCTGGGAAAATCGCTTTGTTCTTTTTGTTTTAAACTCATTTCAAAGTTTTATATACATGCATATGTATGTGTTTCATATTGTTTAATGCGTTTGATTATATGGGTGTCAGTTTCTACTTTTTTAATTTTTTATTAAATTTTATATATAATTTATGCTTACGAACGTATTATTTCTATTTGTATGCGTGCTTTTGTTTTATTGTAGTTATTTATTTTAAAACTTTTTTGTATAAGAAACAAAAAAATTTAAAAAAAATTTCCTTTAAAAAAAAAAAACCGACTGAAATCAGTTAAATTAGCAATGGAAATAAACTTCTTCGGACAGGGTTTCAATTAAGGCATATTTCATTTAACAAATTATAGTTGAGCGATCCTGTCTTCACTTAAACTTGTTGTCATAAAAATCAATAAATTTGCTCGATCCTATTCCTTTATCTTGTAAAATCACAAAAAATCCTTTATAATTTAATTAATAAATATGATTGTTTGCTATTTTAGAATATAAATTATTTCTATTGTTTGCATAGTTAAATAATTGCATTTGTTTTTTATTTACATTTCTACTTTTTTGTCTCTATTTATTTTACTTTTAAACGGAAACGGAAATAAGCTTTTGTATATTGTACAAGCACCATTTTTATGCAATTTCTAGTTGTTATAAGCCACTTTAAGGCCACTTTGGCATTTGTTTGTTATTTTAAACGTTTTCTTACTCTCCCCATTCTAAACTTCCTATATCTGCCTCTTGCCACATTTCTTTTAATGTTTTGTGGTCTTTCAGTGTTTTGTATGTTTTTTGTTTAGCAGCCAGCAACTTATTGTGGCAATGAAATTTTAAAATTGCATTCAATTAAAATTGTGCATTTCTTCAAAAATGCTTTTCTTTTTATTCGATTTTTATTTTGGTAACAAAGAGTTGGAAGGAAAATAAAATACTTTGGTAGGGGAAAAATAAAACGAATATTTGAAACACTATAATGGAGGAAATAAAACAATAGGCTGTAGTTATATAAATAAAATATTCTATTGGAAAAATAATTAAAATTTAAATTACGTTAAATTTTCAAAACCTATATGTTTCTATTGAAAATCTAAAAAACCTAAATTCAGCTCTAAACCAGCGAATTTTTCTATAAAATTTCTAACTTTTCCATAAAAATGCTCATATATTTAAAACTGAAAATCGCTCATAGTTCCTTAAATAAGAAATTTACTTTTCCACTATATAATTAAGCATATATTAAGGGTTCAACTAATAATACCCATTTGTTTTATACTTTTTTTATAGGTAACAAATATATGACCTAAAACCCAACAACCATTTAAGAGTTTGAAATATTTTCTTTTGAAAAAAATTGCTAAAATCCAAATCAATACTTGGTTTTTGTGTATTCAATACTCCGACACATATACTAAGCTTGTATTTGTTACTCGGTGTGTATATTTGTTGTTTTTCCTTTTTAAATACTTTTTCTAGTTTCTAATTGAAATTCCTTTCAGGATTTTTTCTAATGTCTTCTCTTTCACACACACACAATCATACACTTCCGTTATTTATTCCATTATAAGGCTAACAATAGCAGCAGCAACAACAGCAAGAACTGAAAACAATTCTGTCTTGTACTAAAAACTGGCAGAGTCAAAACAATGGCCTTTTAAATGGCAACCACTTTGAATTCCTAAAAGAAATACAACAAAACCCGTAAAGCAAAATTATCGGTTGGTGTGTTAGTGACATTTTTCTTTTTAATTTTTTTTGATAAAGCAACAACTACCAAAAGCAGCAACAGCCCCGAAAATTTGCAGCAAAAAATGTTCTAAATCTAATACAACAGCAATTTGTTAAATGCATGCAATTTGGTATAAAAAAAATCTTATCATTTTTGTTGGTTTTTAAACATTTAATTGTTTTCCAATTTATTTGACCTTTAGTTTTATTTACAAATATTTTTGTTTCTTTTCAAATATTCAGGCAATTCTCTGTTTTGTTTAAAAATAAAAACGAAAGAGTGTTTATAATAAATTTATGGTTGCAATTAAATATTTTATGAGAGAAAAAAGAATAGAAACAAATAATCGAATCGTTTTTATAAGATTTTAGATTTGAGTTTTTTCATAAGAGAAAAATACACAGAAAAAAATAATACATAACTGGAATGAATTTTGTAATAAATTGTATGAATCGAACATGACTTTTTTTCCCAAACCATTTTCATTCAGAATATTAAAAGTTCATAAAATGTATGAACTTGTACATGAAGGATTTTTTTTAAATTTTTACTTTTTTTCTGCGATATTCATGAAAAATGGCAAAAAAAAAGTCCATTATCTCCTAATCTGTTTCCATATTTAGTAGATAGTAATCCTATATTAGCGAATTTTGTGTAATAAAAAAATTGAAATTGAAATGTTGAAAACAAAATCTGAAACAAGAAAACATCAAAAAACATAGTTAAGCATCTATTATTCATAACATTCCGCAAATTACGCGCACATTTCATCGATTTTAATCAAAAAATCATAAAGGAGTGAAAAATTTCCCAAAGAAAATTTCAAACATTTTTTTAACAAATAGAAAAATAAATATAAATTTGAAATATTTTATGTCAAGGCTTCTAGATTATGTTTGAAAAAATAAAAATTAAAATATTCATACCATTTAGGAACTTATTCTTACATATTATTAACTTTTGTTAATGAAAGCAGTTCATAATATTTATGTTGAAACTTTTTTCTGTGTATATAAAGCAATTTATTTATTGATTATTTTATATAATTTAATTTATTATTAATTAAGATTAACATTTTATTAAAGTGAAAGTTTGATCAATCAGGTAAGGAAAATTCTCTAAAAATCTTACTTTCTTTTTTTAGAAAGTGAAATTTCGATCAAATCGAGACCGAAAGTTTTACTCAAAAGAAAGTTTGATTAATTAGGGATCAAATATTTTACTGAAGAGAAAATTTAACCTATCCGGGATTAACAATTTTACTATGGAGAAAATTTGATAGATCCAGGATCGAAAATTTTACTAAAGCGAAAATTTGATCGATCCAGGATCGAAAATTTTACTAAAGAGAAAATTTTGATCAATCCAGGATCGAAAATTTTACTACATATAAAATTTGATCGATCCAAGATCGAAAATTTTACTAAAGAGAAAATTTGATCGATTTACTAAAGTGAAACTTTGATCGATCCAGGATCGAAAATTTTATTAAAGAGAAAATTTGATCGATCCAGGATCGAAAATTTTACTAAAGAGAAAATTTGATCGATCCAGGATCGAAAATTTTACTAAAGTGAAAATTTCATCGATCCAGCATCAAACATTTTACTAAAGGGAATATTTGATCTATCCGTGATCGAAAATTTCAATAAAGAGAAAATTTGATCGATCCAGGATCAAAAATTTTACTAAAGAGAAAATTTGATCAATCCAGGATCGAAAATTTCAATAAAGAGAAAACATATTCGATCCTGGATCTAGAAATTTATCGTATTTATTACTTGTTACTTAGTCAATCTTTATGAGCTCTCCCATATTCTAATCAATCGAATAACTTACTACTCTAAAAAAATAAATATTAAATATTACCCTGAATATGAAAATAACTATAAGTAGCAGTAGTAGTAGAGAAAAAAAATAAATATCCTTCCGGTAACAAAGCGGAAATGGTGGACAGTTTTCTGAAATTGCACATATTGTAATAACAAATTCCTCTGCAAGCTTATGCTAGCTGCACCCATGCTAAAACACACCTAAAAGGCATAAATGAAAATAACACATACGTTACTATTCTGTACATATGTATGTGTGTAGGTTTAAATTAAATATGCCTTTGATAAAGCAAGGGTGTAATTTTCCCTGTTGCTATACAGTTTTTGCTGTAACTTCTTTTTTATATACTGCTGTCGCACTTTTTTTCTATTTCCGCATTATGAGTGCTTGCATATTTGAAATGCCCTTTTTGTTAAGAGGATTTAAAGTTTATGTTAAAAATGGCATAAAAAGGGAACATTTGATGTTACATTTTTTCATTTTAAATTCTATTTTTTGTATTTATTGTATTTTTTTGGAAATTTTTAAATTAATTATAGTCTAAAAACAATAACTATAATTACTCTAAGTGATGTTTGTTTGAAAGAAAACTTTGGCTTGTGCTGGTCCTTGTAATTTTTATACGATTTAATACATGCTTATCATTTGTTTCCAAATAAACAATTTTACAAAAGATAGAAAAATATTCTACAATTTATCATTTTGTTTATTGAAAAGTTATTTTTGGTATGTTTTCAATTCCGTTGATTCTGTTGTTGATGTTTGTTTGGTTTCTTTTATATAACTAATAGTAATGTAAATTCAATACCATTATCCTATATATTCAATAAAGTGCAGTGTTGCTAAAAGAAGCAATTCTTGAAATAACAAAAGAGGATGGAATAATTTGAGGATTAGTCTATAAACATGCTTATGGACTAGTCTATGGATAGTCTTTTGGTTGGTCTATTGGCAAGTCTGCGAACCAGTCGACCGAATAGCTATGAACTTGACTAATGACTAAGCACTAGACTATTAACTGTTCTTTGGACTAAGTAGTCCATCTACAGAGTGGTCTATAGACTTATCTATTGTTTAGTTTATAGACTGGTCTATAGATTAGTTTTTGGAATAGTATATTGATTAATCTATTGTGTCTTTAGGCCAGTCTATTGGCTAGTTTATAGAATAGTCTATTGGTTATTTTATGAACTGATATGCTATAGTGACTATGAAAATGAAATGATTGCCTAATCTACTGTCAAGTCTGTGAACCAGGGAACTGACCAGTGTAGGAGTCAGTCTAGTGAATACGACTAGTCTATTGATTAGACTACTTACTCTATTGATATGTCTAATAGACTTATCAGTTTATGTATTAGTCTAAAGTCGATATACTAGCCCTTGGATGAGACTATTGGTAGGTTTATGGACTAGACTATTGACTATTTATTATATGAATCAGCGTATTGGCTAGTTTATTGGTATATTAAGTTGTCTATGGACTTGCCTGCTATTTAGGTTAATATCTTGTCTAGTATAATAATTTAGAATTTTCCATCCCTAAATATGGAAATTTATATATATCGAAACGAAATTAAAAAATATTTGATTCCTTAATATCTGGTCGGGAATATCGAACTAAACTTTACATGTTTTACATTACATTTAGACAATCAAAACTCAAAACATGATATTCGAAGACTAAATTCCTTTAAATTCTTTCACCATTGAGTGGTATAATACATATGTATGTATTTATTATTTATTTGTTGTTGTTGTTTTGCAAACAAAAAGCCTTGATATCAAATCATCCTTGTACAATGTGAAAGAGATGGATAGATTACGAGTTATAAAGAGTTCGTAATTTGATTTAAAAAAAATACAATTTATCTTATTGCATTTTTACTTTGTGTATAAATAATCAAATATGTTGCTGCATAAAATATATTAAAACCAAACACACAAAAATATATAAAAATAATAAATCAGTATTTTCATGGAAAATATTAAATATTTGCTTAAAGTATTTGTTATAACAATATAAAAAAAGAAATCACAAAAAAATCTAATAACAAAACAGTTAAAACACAAAACTAAAACTATAAAATAAACATGAATAAGAATTAACACATGATCTCGTTAAATGTAATAACATTTCCACATACACACACATAAAAATGACATGTTTTGCTGCAATATCCTTTTCATTTTCACACACACACACACATTTGGTGTGTTTTTTCTAATTTTGTTAAAAAAATAATACAAAATGTAACAAAATTATAAATGAAGAAAATCAACAACAATGAGCAGACAAACATGGCCCATAAAATTAAACAGCTCTCAAAGGACATTTATAAAGGCACATACAAAAAGAGTCAGTCATCATATATATTCCTACATTACTGCGTTTTTTTATAACACAAGCATTTTACATATGTAAGTTGTTTTAGTATACTTTACAACAATAAAGGCAATGTTAAAGAGCAGCGGCTGCAATGACAACCAACATTTCTTACTAACCCACTTATTTTTGTAATCGTTTACATTCCCTTTCCTGCAATCACACCTCCTACGTAAACAATGTTTCGTTAGTTGATGATATTTTCATTATGAAAAGTTTATTCACTTCACTACCAACCCACATACCCAGTTCATGTCGCAGTTGTAACCCAGTGACATTTGTAGATTATTTAACTATATGAATCATAAAAAATTTGATCAATTTTGATTGAGAATTTTACTAAAAAGAAAATTTGATCGCTCCAGAATAGAGAATTTTACTAAAAAGAAAATTTGATCGATCCAGGATCGAAAATTTGACTAAAGAGAAAATTTGATCGATTCAGGATCGAAAATTTATTAAAGAGAAAATTTGATCGATCCAAGGTCGAAAATTTTACTAAAGAGAAATTTTGATCGATCCAGGATCGAAAATTTTACTAAAGAAAAAGAAGAAGAGGAAAATTTTACTAAAGAGAAAATTTGATCGATCCAAGATCGAAAATTTTACTAAAGAGAAAATTTGATCGATCCAGGATCGAAAATTTTACTAAAGAGAAAGAAGAAGAAGAAAATTTTACTAAAGAGAAAATTTGATCGATCCAAGATCGAAAATTTTACTAAAGAGAAAATTTGATCGATCCAAGGTCGAAAATTTTACTAAAGAGAAAATTTGATCGATCCAGGATCGAAAATTTTACTAAAGAGAAAATTTGATCGATCCAGGATCGAAAATTTTACTAAAGAGAAAATTTGATCGATCCAGGATCGAAAATTTTACTAAAGAGAAAATTTGATCGATCCAGGATCGAAAATTTTACTAAAGGGAAAAATTGATCGATCTAGGATCGAAAATTTTACTAAAGAGAAAATTTGATCGATCTAGGATCGAAAATTTTACTAAAGAGAAAATTTGATCGAACATTTTACTAAAGAGAAAATTTGATCGATCCAGGTTCGAAAATTTTACTGAAGAGAAAATATGATCTATCGACTTTTGGCTTCTGGCAATAGTCAGATCGTTTGCTGGGTTATTTGGTCGTATTTCTTTGGCCTTTATTTCAGTTGACTGTTTAAAGACTGTTTCACGCCACTTACAAGGGATTCACCCACTCATACACACATACATACATATATTCACATCTACTTGTATTTTCAGCCAGCTAAACAAGAACAATATGTTGTAATATGTACGTTTCTCTTTTGGTAACATTATTATTATTTTTTTCAACTGTTTTTATTTCAAAAAAAAAAAAAATATTTTTTTGGTTCTTCTACGTTTTTCGTAGTTTTGCTATGGTGTGTGTAATTGTAGACGTGTGCATGTGATAAAGTCATACACACACACATATACCTGCAAGTAAGAGTTACACATTTGGGTATAATTTACAGTTAAAAAAACAAGAAACCAAAGAAGAAAATTAAAGCGTTTCTGTCATTCAAAACCGAACGCAGGATTCTTTACAATATGACTCTGATTGGTTTTCGGAAATTGAAGAGATTTCTTACAATAATCTTGCGAGATTTGTGTTTGCAGGAAAGTAATGATGTGTTGGTAACGAAAACAAGAGATAGTATTCAGTTGATATAAAGTTGTATTTTATGAGAAATGGTCAATTAAGTAATTTTAGAATTTAGAGGGTTTATTGTTCTTAAACTACTTTTATTCCTTCCTATGAATTTCGGGGCAAATTTGGTCAAATTATTAAAGTATTTAATATAAAATTCTTTTGATTACTATATGAAAGCTTTAAATATGTATATTTACCTTTCGTTCTAAACCACTTTTTTAATAATTGAAATGTTACAAACTTGTTAAGTTACCAAAAATCTGTGTACCAGATTTATTAATGTTAATCCCAAAAGCAAAAAGAAAAGGATTTCTTTTTTCCAAAAATGTCCTTAATTCAAAAAATCAACACAATGCAGAGATTTCAGCAGGGGTAAATGATTTTTTCTCTCATGATATTTCATTACGTACATCATGCATTCTGGATGTATATAAGTAATTTAGGACCCAGCAGTTTGAGTTGTTTGTGCCAAACTAATGATTTTACTTACGCTTTTGGATTAGCTTTCTGACTAGTTATTTAAACATATTGTTGTTCTAAAAAGTAGGCAATTGGATCAGGTATCGGTAGAGAGTGAAAATAAACTTTGCTTGTTTTTTATGAGCGCAAGAGATCAAACGAATACTTTTTGCCTATTTCTGATTTTGACTATCTAGATCTCAAATGTACTTAAATTCCAGTATCAAAAGTAATTAGACATTCGGATAAAATACTCGTTCATGCATTGTTGCATTGTTTCCTTGTAAAACTGTTGGGTAGTTTAGAGACTCAAGGTAACACTTATGAATAATTCAGTGCGTATCTGTGTGTATATGTAAGTGTGAGTATGTATGAGTTATATAATCCATTGTTAGATTTCCTTAAATCTGTACGTTTTTTTCTTACTTCAAACAACTGAAGAAAAAAATACAAAAACAAAAAAAAAAAAAAGATTTTGAGGAAAATGTGAAACTATTAAATTTTTCCTGTTCATGTGTTTGCAGAATTTAAATTATGCCCATAAAAATGTTGACACATTTATATTACTTGTACTCGTATAAGTACTCCATATACATACATATACACACAAACATACATATATATTGCTGTATTTTAGTACAATTTTGAGTATTATATACATTTATTTATTTCATTTATTTTGTTTTCTTTCCACATGAAATTTATATAAACTAATAAAATTACACAACAACTGTTACAGTGTTTAGAAAAGTAAATTCAATTTTCATCATAAAACAACATGTCAAGAATTTTCAATTGACTAAAAAATTTCTTTCTTGTTTTAGTTTTTGTTTGTTTTTTTAAAGCAAGTGTTTTGTTGTGTTAAGTTTTATGGCAAAAAAACTTAAATTTTCAATGGACATTTGTGGAATTCAAATTTTCAAGGATATTGAACTTTAAGAGAAATTACTTACAGCAGTAGTAAAATATTGAAATATTGCTGAAAGGTTTTGAAAGCTATAAATAATAGCAATAAAATTATATTTAGGCTTTCGGAACATAAATGAAAAAATAAATCTTTAATTCAAAACGCAAAACAAAAATATTTAAAATTTAAATTATAAAATTCATGAGAGTCATAAAGTCTAGTATAGAACTTGGTTTGCAACTTTTTGGCTAGATACGAGTGTATTAAACATAATTATGTTTAAGTTCATATTCGTCGGGTCCGGTTGTATGGGGGCTAGGTGAAATAATCAATCGCTCTTAACCATTTTCAACAGACTTCGTCTCTGGTACCATAGAATATCACGTGCCAAATTTCATTGAATTATCATCAAAATTGCGACCTGTAGTTTGATTACTAAGTTTACAAGTCCTATTCAGGGGTTCATTTGTGTGGGGGCTAGATGAAATAATGGACCGATCTTAACCATTTTCAATAGACTTCGTCCCGGGAATGTACCGAATTTCATTGAATTATCATCAAAATTGCGACCTGTAGATTGATTACAAGGTTTACATGAACGGACGAATAGGACAGACGGACAGACAGACAGACAGACAGACGGACAGACGGAAAGACGGACATAGACAATTTCTATCTGTGAACTTTTTATAAAAGAGAATTTATTGATCCAGAAGCGGTAATATTATTAAAGAATCTTCTACTAAAGACAAAATTTAATCAATCCAATATCAAAAATTTTACTAAAGACAAAATTTGATCAAACCAATATTAAAAATTTTACTAAAGAGAAAATTAGATCGATCCAGGATCGAAAATTTTACTAAAGAGAAAATTAGATCGATCCAGGATCGAAAATTTTACTAAAGAGAAAATTAGATCGATCCAGGATCGGAAATTTTACAAAAGAGAAAATTTGATCGATCCAGGATCGAAAATTTTACTAAAGAGAAAATTAGATTGATCCAGGATCGAAAATTTTACAAAAGAGAAAATTTGATCGATCCAGGATCGAAAATTTTACTAAAGAGAAAATTTGATCGATCCAGGATCAAAAAATTTACTAAAGAGAAAATTTGATCGAGCCAGAATCGGAAATTTTACTAAACTGAAAATTAGAACGATCCGGGATCGAAAATTTTACTAAAGAGAAAATTTAATCGATCCGGGATCAAAACTTTTTCTAAAGAAAATCGATCCGTCATCGAAAATTTTACTAGAGAGAAAGTTTGATCGATCTGAGGTCAAAATTTATCAATAACAAAAACTATTGTTGTTGGATTGAAAGTTTTGTTAAAGATCTTTTGGAAGATATGAAATTGAAAATTGTTCTGAAATATCTCAATATAAGAAATTTTCCATAATTATAACATTTCATTGAAAAATAATTATAACAAAGTTATATTTAATTCATCTCCTATGTATTAGTTTAGTTTTCCCCCCAAAGATAATATTTAATTTGTACAATTTCCATTTATTTTATACTGAATAAATTAATTCTTGACAAAATCTGTACAAAAAGAGCATAATTGATTTACAGAGTCAGAAGCATGAAATTGTCGGAAGACAACAGCTATCATGATGATGTTGCTGATGATTAAGATGTTGTTTTAGGTCTTGGTTTACTGTTGTGTTTGGTTTGAATGTACATACATATAATTTTCTGGTAGATTTAAGACAATCCAACAGCACCTTTGACTGATCTTATGATAATGACTATAATACAGCAATAAATGAAAGGAGTAAGAGAACAACTATAAAGGCAAATAGTAGTAATTCTAATGACCATAGAAGATGCTCTCATCAGGCTTTAGGCATAATTACAACAACAACAAGCAAAACCAACAGGACATATGATGCAGTTGTAAAAATAAAGAAACCCCATGTAGAACAATGTATAAAGGCAGCACAGTTTATATACCTAAGTATCCCTACGTACATGTGTATGTGTAAAAAATGTAACTGAAATTCGTCTATGAATTGTAATATAAATGTTTCAACAGAAAGATGCTTGTATCCCTTTGGTTGCATGCAAAATCCTTGCAACAATGCAAATGTGGGAGATTGTGCTAGTAAATGAGTGAATGTCTCTATATCCTTGTGCACTTTGTTGTGTTCACTTCAGTGCTTTATGAAATTATACAATCATATATGTATACACACATACACTCATTTAAACATAAGCTTACTTACACACATTAGTATTAGTATTATTTCAGCTGTGTATGTTTTGCGAGAAATGAAACTATTGTTGTTTTTTGTATTAAAAGTTCAACAGAAAACCAAGAGAAATTGTTTGCGTAAATACATACATGTAACTCTGCATCTTTACACGTTTAAGTACACACGAGTATCTGCGTAAGTGTAACTGGAGTTGCAACCAAAGGATGAGCTTCAGATTATCATTCATCATATTGTCCGAATAAACAGTCAGTAAATGTATTCATACTACTAGTACAAGTACAAGCAAAATACACGTTTATATAAACACACTGACATCATTACAAAGCTAGGGTAGTGCTACTTTGTAGGAAGATTGAAAAATTATACAGGATCATAAGGAGACAAAAACACATTCACAGTTCTAATAGTAAACAATATACGTAACTATCTTTCTTTATGTACGCTTGAGAGTGTACGTGTGCATTTGTGTATGAAGGATTCGTTACAAATGTTGATAGAGTGAAACCTCCTGCATTGCAGTTAAATATATGTAGTTTGGTGAAGAATCATTCAAATGTTGCGGGTTTTACCATGAGAAATTTTTCTTAATGTTTTGCAAATACAAAGTAAAATTAAACAAACTTGATCACTATAAATTTTCTCTTATTCAGTACCGATAAAATTTTCTCTTCAGTAAAATTTTCGATCTCAGATCAAATTTTCTCTTAAATAAAATTCTCGATTCTGGATCTATGAAATTTTCGATTATTTTTCTCATTAGTAAAATTTACAATCCCAAATCGAGAAAATTTTCGATCCTGGATCGATCAAATTTTCCCTTTAGTAAAATTTTCCGATCCTGGATCGATTACATTTTCTCTTTAGTAAAATGTTCGATTCTGGATCGATTAAATTTTCTCTTTAGTAAAATGTTCGATCCTGGATCGATTAAATTTTCTCTTTAGTAAACTTTTCGATCATGGATCGAGCAAATTTTTTTTAGTAAAATTTTTGATCCTGGATGGATCAAATTTTCTCTTTAGTATATTTTCGATCCTGTGTGGATAAAATTTTCTCTTTAGTAAAATTTTCGATCCTGGATCGATCAAATTTTCTCTTTAGTAAAATTTTCGATCCTGGATCGATCAAATTTTCTCTTTAGTAAAATTTTCGATCCTGGATCGATCAAATTTTCTCTTTAGTAAAATTTTCGATCCTGGATCGATCAAACTTTCTCTTTAGTAAAATTTTTCGATTTTGGATCGATCAAATTTTCTCTTTAGTAAAATTTTCCATCCTGGATCGATAAATTTTTTTCTTTAGTAAAATTTTCCGATCCTGGATCGATCAAATTTTCCCTTTAGTAAAATTTTCCGATCCTGAATCGATCAAATTTTCTCTTTAGCAAAATGTTCCGATCCTGAATCGATCAAATTTTCTCTTTAGTAAAATTTTCTGATCCTGGATCGATCAAATCACTGCACTGTCGAAGCACTGTAAGTGCAAACATCGAGGCACTGTAAGTGCAAACATAACCAAGAAGCATGCACAAAGTATTTGTTGCATAATTTGTTAAGGTTTCCTTAAATATCCATTCAACATATATACATATACACAGGGAGATATACCGTCTTAGAAGTTGCTATTATCTATATAGTTATGTATGTGTGAGTTTGCTTTTATTATTATTGTTATTTTCCCTGGCAAAATGATAAAAGTAAGCAATTGCTTTTTGGTCTAGCAACAAATATTCGTTTTATTTATATTCGTATGCGAATAATGTAAGAGTTTCCTTAAGTGTAGCTCAAAAAAAGGAGCAGAAAAAAGAACAAAAGCAATATTTATAACAAATCTTCCAGCAGGATAATTTAGCTAGAGGGTAATTCACCTTAAGAACATTTGATTAATTTGTTTGCTTTACGATGCAATTTTCATTCAGATACAGAATCATTTACATGCACACAGAATATTCTCTTTTATTTAAACATAAATTTTAAAATGGAATAGAAAATGTAAGTTTTAGTAGCTGCAGTATAATTGTTGCCACTACTGCTACTACTACTTACTGTTACCATCCTTGAGACTTTTGATGCCACACGTATATATTTCAATAAAATGTTGCAATCATTTTGTGCAACTACTGCAACTACTTATCGTTCTCACTTTTATGGTATTGTTACTCTGCTGGCTGCTTGTTTTATGGCATGAGTGATTGTTGCAATGACTGGTTGAAAAAATATTTGTTAGTCTGTTGTATATACTGCTGTGGGTGTGTGTGTGTTTTAAAAGTTTGTATTACATATATTTAGTTGGTTTTGTTGTCTCATTATTTCTATGTTTGTATGAGAGTGTTTTATGTTTATGTAAGATTGTTGTCTTCATTTATGAAAATTTTGCTGATTTAACAACAACTTCCAGCAGGTATTGTTTGGTTTACAAACTTTTTCTTTTTGAATAAATTTAGTTAAATTAAATATGGAATTTATATAATATCTAATCCAACTTTATTAAGTTCGCTTAAATTTGAACACTTATTTAATAATTCTCCCTTTTTTGATCATTAAAAAATATATTTTCAAAAAAAAACTTCATTTCAAAGACTTATATTAAATGTCATTTAATATGCACAAATCTACCCAATTGTTTCGGTTTGCAAAAAATCCAATACGATTCACTCAACTATACGCAAAACTAAAATTATCACAAAAACAATTTCACAAACAATTGAATGGTTGTCGAGCTGAATAATCTTGAAGTCTACATTTTTGTTGTTAAACAAAATGTATTGAATTGTTTCAAATCAAATATACAATGGACATTGTTTAATTAATCATCACTTGTTACAATTATCGTTTAAGGACTTAAATGTTTAATTGTTCTGTTTTTTTAATGGTATTGTTGATGACATAAGATTAACCAAATAACAAAAAATTTCTATGAAATTTATGTAGAAAAAAAATTTGGATCGATCAAATTTTCATTTTAGTAAAATTTTCTATCCCCGATCGATCAAATTTACTCTTCTATAATATTTTTCATCCAGGATCGATCAAATTTTCTCTTTAGAAATATTTCCGATCCTGGATCGATCAAATTTTCTTTTCAGTAAAATTATTGATCCCGGATCGATAAAATTTTCTCTTTTGTATAATTATCGATCGCAGAATTTTCTCCTGTGTAAAATTTAATTTCGATATGCTGGACCGATACCAAAGAGAACATTTCCTCGATCGAAAATTTTTCGATCCTGGATCGATCAAATTTTCTCTTTAGTAAAATTTTCCGATCCTGGATCGATCAAATTTTCTCTTTAGTAAAATTTTCGATCCTCGATCAATGAAATTTTCTCTTTAGCAAATTTTTCGATCCCGTATAGATCAATTTTTCTCGTTAGTAAAATTGTATTTCTATCATTGATTAAACATATTTCGTTTCATATTAATATGTCTTTTGGTGATAAAATTGTATCATTATTCAACTATGAAGTTGATAGTGAATATAATTAAATTTAAATAATAAAAGCATATAATAAAATAGCACTTTTATTTCATTATTTATGATGACTTTAATTATAATGCTCTTATTTTAAATCCCTTTTATTTATGTTACGTATTGGGCAAATTAATCACCAACTTTTCATATTTAATATTTAAACAGTAGACGCATTTCAACGTTATTAACATTTTGCGGTAAATTACCAAATTAGCGATTATATTGACTAATTAACTGAAATTTATGTAAATATGTGTATGTGAATATCTGCAAATACTAACTAAAGATTGGTTGTGCCCTAAAGACATGAAGTATATTAATGGAATTTCCAAAAAATTTTGAATGATTTCTGTTAGTAAATTTTTAAAGGAGTCCTCTATTGTAGTGCAAATAAAACCACAAGGTGATAACTACATATATGTAGGTATATATGAAATACAAGACAAATACATTTGTCATTATGTACTTACTTTAGTTTATTATAGCTTGTATGATATAACCTTACACACATATCAAACGCATAAATTTGTATGCACATTTATTTAGTGGAATTTATTCACCCCCGCTATATATAAAAAGGAATTTTTATTTTAATTTTATTATTTCATTCTCTTTCTCCCGCAGCAAGATTTGCTTTAATTTATATTTATTTGTATACACAGATTACCTTTTGGCTAAAATCAACATGTTGCTTGACTTTTAAAACATAAAATGTACTAAATAAAAAAAGCAGATCTAATAACTGAAATAAAAAATAACACGATTTTCTTACCAAGGACACAAATATGAACTGATATCACCCATACAAATAACTGTACAAACACACTGATAACTAGAAATCCCTTCAAACACTTTTGTCACTTTTATGGTTCGAATGAAAAGAAGAAGTGCTTCATGTGAGTACCTGTCAAGACGGCCTAACCACGATGGTCAAACAAAAAGTGGACTAGAGGAAGAATTGTTATGATGTCTTCTATTATCCTTTGGAAGTATGATTGTTGAGCAATTTTATTCTGCGATAGAAAGTGTTTACTGGGATAACAACTAATACTAATATACAAATCACAAACATAAAATTCACACACCCACACATGCAAATACACATGTATATGTATACAAAAGGATAACAATATAATCTTAGTATTTATAGTTTTAAATATAAAAAAATACAAAAAATAAAAACAGACAAATTCAAATAAACTACAAACAACACCACTAACAAAGCAACAACAACAGCAAATATGTATCATATACAACCCAGCAGTTCGGGGTGGCTATAACAAATCCTCTTTGTGGATGTAGATATGTACGTATGTGAAATATAAATAAAAGGAATAGAATTGACTCTGAACTACAGCACCGAAAAAATATTAAAGTGGCACTTCTGTAGATTATTTAGGGACACTAAAGCGATAACAAAATTCTACTTTTTAAAAACAGAATATGAACCAAAAATATATAATTTG
Source organism: Lucilia sericata (assembly GCF_015586225.1). Classification (NCBI taxonomy): domain Eukaryota; kingdom Metazoa; phylum Arthropoda; class Insecta; order Diptera; family Calliphoridae; genus Lucilia; species Lucilia sericata. Next base: position 27,408 of record NW_023995388.1, on the reverse strand, counting down.
GAGACAACAATAGACATTTTTGAAAAGTATCACATAATATGATATTCTGTCTCCTTCTAAAACAGTTGGTTCATTTTAATATTTTATATAAATGTAGAAAAAACTTCCACAATTGGTTTGCTAGAGTCTAGAGATGATGTGTGTTGACTAAGGGGAACTGCTGCTGTTATTAAAAAATATAATCTGGTATTACAAAAATGGTGGCACACGTTTTCCCATAAAAACCGCAACATTGTACAAAGTTTTATCATGCAACTCTATTGAATTTAGTAGAAAAGATTAAAAATATACTAAATGCAAAAAAAAAAAAAATAAAAAATAAAAAATTAAAAAAAGTGGTAAATAAACTACAAAATACTTGTGTATGCATATACAATTCGTTTTATGCTTTAAACAAAATATTATTTAAATTCTAATGCCAGCATATTTTTTTTCTAATCTTACAGTAGAAACTCGTTTAGCTGTTGGAAAAAAGCTGGAATAATAAACTACCCAGCAAAAACTCAGTAATGGGTTGTACTTCCATAACCACTTACTTTTCAATAACTACCACTTACCGTCTGCATTACTTAGAACTACTCTAGTAATGACTTTCTTATAATCTGATATAGATGTTCTTTATATTTGTGTTTTACAAAAAAAGAAAACCCAACTAGATTTGTGTGTGAAAAAAAAACTAAAATCTCTAGCAAATAGTGAATGACAAAAAAAAGGAATGAAAATCTTGATCTATAATCAGAACATTAACTTTTTACAATATATAATTATCGAGTTTTTAATTTATCGCTCGTAGACCCAATAAAGAATACATACATATATATTCTAAGTCGATTTAGATGTGTCCGCCTATCCGTCCGTCCATCCGTCTGTTGAAGCACGATAGAGTCCATAGGAATGGACGTGGGAAGATAACATGTTACCAAAATATTCTACATTGATCAAATTGTAGATTGAATATAGTATTGAAAATGGGCAATATCGGTTCACGCTTTTAAAAAGCCCACATACAAGTGGCCCCCGTAACATGGTTTAAATCGTTATAAAAATGTTAATGTGGTAGTAAATGTTATGAAATATTGCACAAGTTACATTTATTGATATTGACCTATAACTGAAGGGACCCAAAACGCCCCCAAAGGCCGTATTTTGCAAATCATCCTAATGTGCATATTACTACCAATACACGACAACAACATTCAACATGAATATTTAATAAATGTGTAAATCGTGCTATATAACATTTTTTCTCTCAAACATTATGCATTAATATAGTTTTCCGAGCGGGGTCAATAAAGATGTGTCCGTCCGACCACCTGGCCGCGTGTCCGTCTTTCTGTTGAAGTAAATTTTCTAAAAACATTAAATATCTTCTGAATCCATTTGCTATTCATGTGTGAACTACATTTCATCAAAATAGGAGAGGGTCTAGTTCAAATTTGCTATTTTTGTGTTAAAATTTTTTAAAAATTACCCTATAGTTAGTTAGTTTCAAAAAAGTATGTACATATATATATCAAATCCTCTATCGGGCCTGTTGTGGGATTCGAACCCACCACTAGAACATTAACCTACCGGAGGCCACCCTATAGTTAGGTTAGCAAACAAATTGCCTAATTTCTTTACACACTGTAAATTTAGCATCAAAAAAAAAACACTTTCCTAAACCACATCCTTTAGGAAAACCACACTAACAAATTTGTTTATCTTTATTTCTTGCAAAACTTGGCAAATACCTCTACAGAGTATTACTGCTGCTGTAGCAGCTCTTGCAAATATACTTCAGAATATTTTCGAGTTTTATTCATTAAGATTTGAATACCAGCAGCATATCAACGTTTATAATGTATGCAATTTTTCTAAAGCTGAATTTAAACGTAAATACATCCACACAGACACACACAAGCATTTTACTAAACAGGTGTATTTGTATTCAAGTGGAACAAGTCAATTTGTAAAACAAATTTTGCTTTTATGCACTTCTACTCTTTTAACTAGATATAACTGCAGCAACAATGTTGGCAACTAATGGTATATAGATAGATATGTATATACATATGTATGTATGAATGTATGTTTGTATATAGACAGAGAGATGCTTAAATAAGTTAAGTGTGGAAAAGCAATGTAGAGTTACTATTGGTAGCAACAGGAAAAAAAATCTTGTGGCAGTGGCAATGGTAGTTGCTCATATCAGCCAAAAAGCAAAGACTTTTGACATTTATGGTAAATTTTCTGTTAAATGCTAAAGTTAGATTTTGTTGCATCGTTGTTTGCGTGTCTGTTTCTATTATGGCACTTATGTGTGTAAGTGTATTTGGCATGACAATGTTAGAGGGATTAGTAATTGCTGGCATAACTATGAGTTGGTAAATACTAGGGTGTTCAATCGATTAACCGATTAACATTGGTTATACAGATGAAACTACTCAAAATTTCAAATAACTGTTAAACGATTAATATAACTTTATTTGAAAACCCGAAATAATGATTTATAGAATTAACCGTTTCAAATAAAAATTAAAATAAATGAATACCCTACTAAGGATTGAAATCACTAAAACTGTTCAAAATCGATAAAACTGGAGTGAAAATTTTAAAATATATCTCACATTTTTGTTTAAGAAATAAAAACTGTATTCTTTACTACAAAATAAGTATTTAACAGAAACCTTAATAATTCACCAATTTCACTTACATCCCTCCTATCTTGTAGTTTCACTAACCCTGTAGCAGCAATAATTGTTGCAAAAGCAGCACTAGTCTCCTGTCTCTTTATACTGGTAGCGTGTTTGTTGTGGCTTATCTTATTGTTGAGACTTTATGTAAAATACAGTTGCTCTTATTAACCGCATTGACTAAAACATTTTGACCAGTTAATATTTATAAATTTTTTTCTCAACTCCTTAATATTGCTCTTTTTCACTACAAACTTGCCCGAACTGTTTTAGATTTGTTTTAGTCATTTTTGGTAATTATCTTAAGCTGTATAAAACTGTTTTGTTGGTTTGTGATTCAAAATACTCTTATACTTAGTTGTGTTTATTTGTTATTGTTTAGAATTATAATTTGCTGAAAAAGCATTTGGGCCACAATGACATCGTCAACAACAAATACAACGACAAGAACAATAGCCAAGTATTGTCATACATAATAGATTATTTACATAGAATTGTTTATCAAAATCTTGTCGCTTGTAAGCATTTTGTACATGAACTTTCTTGATTGAAAATAAGGGGTTTAAAGATGTTTGACATTTAGTACGTGACTTCAAAGAATTGATGTTGATTCATGGAAAATTCTTAAGTCAAATTTGGTCATATCTTAAATGAGAATTTAATTTATATGATAATAAAATTACTAAGAAAATTTAAGAAACATATTCCACATTTCCACGAAAATGTTAGCAATTACTAAAAAATAATGAAAACCTTTCTAAAATCCGAATTTCACTCATGAATTGTTTCCATACCTGATTTAAGTTTTAAACTGTGACAAATCTTTTAGTATATCTTCCTTATTTGGGAACCGATTTTAGTGATTGTAATTAGGCTATATTTGGGATCACCTACGACATGCTTTTATTTTGTTCGATATTTTGGACAAAAGGTTAATGTAATGGAATATATACCACTCTACATGCTTTCAAATGTCACGTACGATGTTACAGAAATGTTCATATTGAATTTACTACAAGACGGACACAGGTCATTATTTCAGGATTTTTAAATTATCTCGTTTATCCGACATATTCATTGAGAAAACATCAGGCATATTCATTGGAGCTATAGTGGTGGAAAAAGGTCTGCATACTTTTTCATAAATTTCATATACTATGCACTTGATACCAACTCATTCCAAACGCATAGCCGCACAGTTATCTGGGTTATCTGCTGTCTTTTTCGGCAACAGCACCGAAACGTGTATCGGACTTTTAATCAACATTCTTTTCCTGAGTCATCTCGTATATCCCGAAAGGACCTCTCCAGTAATCGTTACAAGACAAAGTTCGAAACACTTCCCTGCGGGCTATCGGTAGTACCATATATGTCATGTTCTCTGGATCGATCCCATGTCAAATTATCCATAGAGAGACCACAAGTTTATAGTCCCGCCAGACTGAAGATACTGGTAGCACCTCTTTTCCCCCAAAAAGCAATCACACCAAGATGCGGGAAGTTCAAAAAGGTAACATAAAACGGGGGCAATTAGGACCGCCATGTCTAAAAAACCGAAAAGAGTTTAGAAAAAATGTGAAAAAAATAAATGATCTACAAAATATACAACGTTTCTAAATCATAGTCTGTCTGTAGATATAAAAACTCCTTGTATTTGCTTACATTTCAAACTTTCAAGTATTTAAGTGGAAAAAGCACTTTGAATATCTATTTCTATCTCTGCATAAATTTGCTTATGCAAACTAAGTATTTCTCCTAGTTTCCATTACATTTTAATTAGTGTTGTATTTTGTTAATAAAAATACCGAGATAATGTTCCATGATCTACAGCAAAAAAAAAAACAAGTAAGAATTTATAGTCGGACATCGCCGACCAAATGATACTCTACACCAGTGATTATATCACAAATTTAGATTATTTTTTTAATATTAAAGTATTTAATTTAAAATTTACCTTAATTCAGATATATTTTAATAATTTGTTGACAAAAAGCGATGCTATAAAAGTATAGGGGCAAGGGGTTAATATGGTCCTATCCTTATAAATTTTGGTAGAGGGATAACATCAGAATATCATCGTGATATTTGTGTTTATAAGTGAATTTGCACCATCAAGTCATTTTCTGAAAGGGACTTTGTATGGGGGATAGGGTCAAATGAGGCCCGATCATTACGAAAATCAGAAGTGTCATTAAGGCTTATATAAAACTAAGATAGATAGATAGATAGATAGATAGATAGATAGATAGATAGATAGATAGATAGAACCCGCAAGGGTATCTTCAGAAGAGGATAACGGGATTAACGACCCCGCGGACCCTAGTTTGTGGTAGGCGTGGAAAGCGTACGGAAAATGTACACGTGCTTTGTGAAACCCTGCTACGGAGCGAGTGGATGCCGCTCCCATATAAGTATCCAACCATAGGGGTACCCTCACTAGAGGAAAATTCTGGAGAGTGACGACTCCGTGGTTCCTCCCCAGTCAAAACAAGGACACCGCCGAAAGGCATTAAGACCAAGTCCAGTACGGTCTTAATTATGGCATTTCTGGAAAATGGATAGGATATGACGACACAACCGGGCTGACATATGTGACATTCTGGACCCTCAGTATGTGAAAGTGAAATTGCACAGAAATGGCGTCTGGGCTAATGCCACATGTGCCTCCGTCCCACTAAAATCTAGCAAATCTTAAGGAGCGCTCAACAAACGTCACCATTAAGTTGGCGGTGTAGGCTCGGATGCAAATTCCCGACTCACACGGATCTGGCTCTGGCATAAGGTTTCATGAGGATCTTATGTCAACCCATGCATGGCCTCCCTGTTTTTTACATAGATAACCATGGGATCACCCACGTGACTACACAACGTTTTGATGATAGCGGCCTTAAGTTGGGACCCAAGGAAACAAAACATGAGTACCGATAAAACCAACAACGAAAATACGAATAGAACCAATGAAACAGTGCATGAAAAGGATGAGAGAAGCGATGAGCTGAAAAATAATCCACCCGTAAGCAAAAACACCGAAGAAAGTTTGCGAAATGCACAATGCCAAGAAGAGGAGAACATTTTTGTTGAAACCTTCGAAAAACTAGGTAACAAAATAATCTCTGCATATACAGTGGTGCTTAAAGCCAATAATATTCACAAGTCAGTACGAGATGACATTATATGTGCAGTAGCTCTATATGAGCAGTTAATAGAAGCGAAGAAGAATATAAACGATATGATACCTGTAATAAAGGCCATTAGTCAAATAAAACTTCCATCACAAACAAAAGCGATACAGGTGAATATGGATGGCCTCTCACTTACGCGTCGAGAAGGGAAAAGGAGCAGGGCATCGATGTCAAAATCACCTGATAGCGAAAAGCTACCTAAAAAAGTTAAAAATGCTAAAAAGGTCACCATGGAGACCTCTAGATCGACTACGGAGACTCCTAAATCGACTATGGAGCATTCTAGAACGACAGCATCTCAGCCTGTCGAGAAAGAAAAAGCCCATAGAAGTAGTGAAGAAAGTGGATGGGAAATAGTGAAACACCGAAAAGAGAAAAGGAAGAAAGTAAAGTCAAAAAAAAAGAATAAAGTTTGACCAAGGAGAAGCACTTACTATAAAGGCAATTTCTAATGTCACTTATGCGGACGTACTGAAAGAAATGAAGAAGAATATTGACCCCAGTGAAATCGGAGTTGATATAAAGACAATGAGAAGGACAAGAAATGGCGATATCCTAATAAAATTCAATAGAGGAGAGGGACAAGCGGAAAAAATGACACGTGTCATCGGAAACACGCTTGGAAACGATGTCACAATTAAAACTGTTAATAAGAACTGTATAGTCGATATAAGAGATATGGACGAATCAACAGAAGAAGAAGATATTGTAAGTGCAATAAAAATAGCGACAGACATGGATCTCGTTGATGCTAAAGTTCTCAATGTTAGAGAATCCTTCGGGAAAACCAAACAAGCTCTGGTACAAATCCCGGAGAATACAGCCGCAGTTCTTCTAAAGAATTCCAAAATTAGAATTGGGTGGGTGCTGTGCAGAGTGAAAATGAAGGCAAAAGCCATACAATGCTTTAGATGCCTAGATCAAGGTCACATGGCTAACTCTTGCAATGGTGCCGATAGAACAAATGTGTGTAGAAAATGCTGCAAACCGGGCCACAAACTCAAAGATTGTAGAGAAGAACTTAGATGCATATTATGCCAAGAAGCAGGTCTAAAGAATATAGAACATTACATAGGCAGTATGTTCTGTATAAACAATAGAAAAGAATCCCGAAAAAATGACTAAGAAGTTTCTTCAAGTAAACCTTGGTCGAGGTAGAGAAGCACAGGATCTTATGATCCAGAAAGCAGCAGAAGACGATATAGATATAGTGTTAGTTAGTGAACCATATGGTAAGCCATCGTATCTAAACTGGTATGAAGATATTAGCCACCGCGCAGCTATACTCGTGAGAAATAAGCATGCAAATGTTAGAGAAATCGACGAGAATAATACAGGCTTCGTATATGCAACAATTGATGACGTTAGGATTTACAGTTGTTATTTTTCACCTAATATAAGCCATGACGATTTCGTAATTGCTATAAACAATCTAGAAGAATCTATTCGAACAGCAAGAGGCAAAGTTCTCATAGGTGGAGACTTCAACAGTAAATCTCCGGAGTGGAACTCTCACTTATTAGACAACAGGGGTGAAATAGTGAGCGAGATGATCGGCAGTCTTGGTCTTACTATTTTTAACAAAGGCGAAAATTTAACTTTTAGAAGGCCCCCAGGTGGTAGCATAATTGACATCACATTCGGGACAACGAATCTCTACAATGATAATATGAACTGGATGGTACTTGAGGATTTTACACTTAGTGATCATCAGTACATTACATTTTCCATTGACGACAACTCAGCACCGTTACAAACCGAGATAAGCCTTCCCAAGTGGAATATCAGAAAACTAAAGAAAGAGAAGCTTGTGGAATATATATGTAGATGTAAAGAGCGAAGAACAAGAATTCCGAACGAAGACAACAATGTTGAGTCAGTCGTAAAATCACTGACCGACATATTAACTAAGGCGTGTAACGTAGGAATGACGAGAGTCCAACCATATAGAAACAAACCATCCGTTTACTGGTGGAATGACGAGGTGCGTGAGTTAAGGAAAAAATGTCTATTAGCCCGCAGAGCAACTACGAGGAACTATAGAGATCTTTCCCTTAAGCTGGAATACAAAAGATCCCGAAAAATATTGAAAAGTGCAATCAAAAAGAGCAAAAAAAGATGTTGGCTTGAGCTCTGCAATGAAATCGATTCCGACCCCTGGGGTAAACCATACCAGATTGTCAGGAAAAAACTAGGTGCAATAAAACCCATACCTGGCATAAAAGAGCCAACGTGGGCGAAGCAAATAGTAGAAACATTGTTCCCCTTTCTCGGGGGAGTTTTCCAGATTTTTCCTACCGAGCGCGTCCCCGGGTGGCGGATAGGGGGTGGTGATGGACCATCTGTCCTCTCCCAGCTTTAATTTCACTTAAGCTGAGGGAGGGCAGATTGTCCACCACCTGGGAATATTATATTCCCCGCGGACCAAAAAACTGGAAAAAAAAAAAAACAAATATGGAAAATAAAAATAAAAAGATAAAAGTTACGGTGCAGGGCCTAAATAACCCAGTACCGGCGGCAAGTGTTGATCTACTCGCGAGTCACGTGTCGTCGTCATCCTGCAATCGTGAGCAGAATACTACTACGGAGGTGGGTACCTTGGCCTCCGTGGCGGACAATGCGTCAAGTGTACAGCATGCCGCTGGCAAAAATATAGGGGTGAAAGAGAAGGATGTACTCGGAGAGAGCTCTAAGCTACCTCAGCCTTTAAATATAGGTGAGGGTTCCGACTCTGAATCCTCAGATGATAATAATAATACCATTATAGCAAATCCCAAAAAGGATGAAGTAGAGCAAATGGTGAAAGAGGTGAGTGATAGCATAGCTAAACTACCTATTACTAAGAAAAGACTTTCTGGAGCACAGAGGAGGAAGTTGAAAAAGATGCTTCAGGAAATCATAGTTAGTCAATCCCACGACACTCCAAAGGAAAAATCGGACTCTCTCACAAGATCTGAGGCAAAAAGGATCAGGTCTCCCGAGGAGTTGACAACTGAGAATAAGCCTAAGAAGAAAAAGAGCTCCCCGTCTTCTAATACACAGTCGAAGCCAAGCCATACTTCACTCAAAGGAATCTCAAGTGAGAATCCTGCGAGTAAGGGTGACAACGCCAAGCCAGATATTCCGAAGACGAACACGTCGGCGAAATCAACCTCGAAGGTAAGGGAATCTCAAAAGAAGCCCCGAAAAACGAGGAAGGAGAAGCTAGACGGAGGAAAAGGTAAAGAGCCGCCATCTTACGCCAAAGTTGCCAGAAGTAGGCACCGGGACGATCTCTGCTATGCAGTTTACGATGCCGGTAATCCGACAGGCAAAATTCCAATAGACCAACAGAGTAAAATAGAAGACCTGGTCAACAATAAGATAGTGGACCATGCAATAGCTTCAAAGGGCAAACAACCAATAGAGAGCGAGAGCTGCGAGTTCAGCATGGGCGTGATGTTGATGAGGTTGGCATCTCACCAATGTGTTAGCACCCTAAAGAACTTGGTGGAAAGTATCCCTCCTCCCTGGGACGGCGCTAGGCTGGGACTGGCAAAGAAGAGCGAGCTTCCGGTGCTCCTAAAGTCCACTGTCTACATAAAAGGATGGGGCAGTAAACTGGCTAATGAACGTATACTGGAAATTCTTGGAGGTCAAAATGCTGAGCTGGCCGTGGAAAAATGGGATGTCTTTTACAGGAAAGAAGAACCTGAGGGAACTTTATTTGTAATAGGTATCGACCAGAAATCCATGGCTAGTCTTGCCAAGAATAAAGGTAGGGCTTACTTCGCCTCTAAATCTGTCATATTCAAAATTGGGAAGGTGCCGATTGGAAGGGCTGTTACAACAAGCCTCGAAAAGGACACTAAAAAACCTAAGACCACAGTATCCACTACTGATAACGTTGAGGAGTCAAATCCTAAAATCGAGGAATTTACCATTAACTCGCCAGAAGAAAGTGTAGTTGCCCTTTCCAAAATTGGGAAGGCGCCGATTGAAAGGGCTGTCAAAACCGGCCCCGACAAGGACACTAAAACACCTAAGACAGTACCCAAAGCATCATTAGCAAGTACTAGCAATGTTGAGGAGTCAAATCCTAAAAGCGAGGAGGAAATCACTCACCCGCCAGAAGACAGAACAGCAATGCTCTCCAGAATTGGGAATGTGTCTATTAAAAATACTGCTATTCCTATGCCTGATAAGGACACCGCAGTGCCATCAACAGTACTCACTGCATTAATAGCCACTTCAGGCTATCCGGAGGAGTCAAATCCAAAGAGCGAGGAGGTGACCACCAACTCGCTGGAAGACAGTTTAATGGATGACCATGATTGAGGTTATCCAAATAAACCTCCATCGGAGCGAGACAGCTACCAACGCTCTGATGGCTAAAATCAACACAGGTAAAATACATATAGCTTTAATCCAGGAACCTTGGACGATTCGCAACAAGGTTTCTGGATTAAATCACGTAAATTTCCAACTTTTCTACGCTGATACAGGATCTCGCCCGAGAACATGTATCTTATGTCACAAGAACTTATGTTTTCTCCTCTCAACAGGATTATCAACATCGGATGCAACGGTGCTGAAGCAAGGTCGAGGCAACATATTCCTTGCATCTATTTACCTGCCTTTCGATTCTCCGACCCTACCACCAACGTCGGATCTGATGAAACTGGTTGAAGAGGCACAAAGGAAAAATAAGAAAATTGTAATAGGTTGTGATGCCAACTCGCATCATGTAGCTTGGGGAGTACAAACACCAATCGCAGGGGACAAGCCCTCATGGATTTCTTTAATACTAAAGACTTGATAACATTGAACTTAGGTAATAAAGCTACCTTCGTCAATAGAATCAGAGAAGAAGTATTAGATATAACTATATGTTCAGAAGAGCTTATAAACGAAATTCAGGATTGGAGAGTTTCGGACGAGCACTCCTTTTCTGATCATCGGTACATAAGATTCAAAATACTAAGGCCACCACCAAAGCCGATAAAGTTTCGGAATAAGTCTAAAACTAATTGGACAATGTTCGGGGCCTTACTAAAGAACCGTTTAGGTCAGGATACTTTTCAATGTCGAAATAAAGAGGATATAGATGCCAAAGTGGAAACGTTCACAAGTGCCCTGGTTGAATTGTTCGAGGACAGCTGCCCTCTGCGAGAGCGGAGATCTGCCCAGGAAAAACCCTGGGTAACTGGGGAGATCCGGAACCTTGGGAAGACTCTTCGCAAACTATTTAACCGGGCACGGCGTAAAAAGACCGCAGTATACTGGGATGAGTATCGTAATAAACTTGGTGAATATAAGAAAATCGTTCGAAAAGCCAAACGAGACTCCTGGAAACTTTTCTGTGAACAGGTAGATAGCGTAAATGACGTATCGAAGATAAAAAAATTCCTATCCAAAACTCATGTCCAACCGGAATCTATGATCGATGACACGGGCAGGAGGCTTGAGGATATGGAGGAGACAATGAAACTCCTAATGGATTCTCATTTCCCACCCGGTATATCGAATAACATAGATGAACCGATATTGGAGGAAGGGGAGGGTAACACGGAAATAGTTATTACAACTGACATGGTTAAAGGGGCAATCAAGAGCTTTGCTCCCTATAAAGCTGCAGGGCCGGATGGAATTTTCCCGGCACTTTTGCAGATGGAGGCGGGACTGGTTTCCGTACATCTGTCACAGATATTCACTGCATGCTTAAAATTGGCATATACCCCAGTTAAATGGCAGGATGCAAGGGTAATATTTATACCCAAACCAGGGAAACCTAGCTATGCGACACCTAAGTCCTATCGACCGATAAGTCTTACGTCCTTCCTACTTAAAACCTTGGAACGGATAGTCGATAGCATGGTTAAAAGCAGCATACCATACAATGACCTTAAATATAAGCAGCATGCTTATGTAAAGGGACGATCGGTGGAGACCGCTTTAAATGAAGTTGTCCACTACATAAGTGAATCTTTCGATAGCAAACTGTATACACTGGCAGTATGCATTGACATCGAAGGCGCTTTCAATAACGTGCACACTGATACCCTTATCCAATCCCTAGACCAGTTTTATGTTGACCGGGTGCTCCGTAACTGGATCAACTACATGCTAAGGAACAGATGGATAAGCTGCGAGATGTACGATATAACTATCAGGAAAAAGGTATTTCGCGGTATACCACAGGGTGGCATTTTGTCACCTTTACTCTGGGTCACCACGATTAATAGCCTCCTAAGGACCCTAACCGAGAAAGGACTTAGACCTGTCTGCTATGCAGACGATGTCGTAATACTTTTAAAGGGAAAGGATCCAAATTACTTGTGTAGAAGAGCTGAGGAGGCTCTGAATACGGCCTTGAGCTGGGCTCAACCGAGAGGCCTCAATGTTAACCCGGCGAAGACGGAAATCTGTCTTTTCACAAGAAAGACAAAAATTTCTACATATACTGAACCTTGCTTCTTGGGCAAGAAGATACCGGTGACAGACAAAGTTAAGTACTTAGGTGTAATACTTGACCGGAAATTAAAATGGAGACACCACATAGAGGATAGGATCAACAAGGCACATCGGTGCTGGGCGATATGTAGGAGAACCATAGGCATGAAATGGGGTCTTAGTCCTACTATGACAAATTGGCTTTATAAAAGTGTAATTAGACCAATTCTAGCTTATGCTTCAATAATTTGGTGGAGTGCTTTGGACAAAAAGTGTAATATCAAACTACTGCAGGGAGTTCAGCGTACATGCTGCTTGGGTATAAGTGGTGCCATGTGTACTACTTCAACCAAGGCTCTGGAAACGTTGCTAGATATTCCACCCATTGAAACATATATAAGATATGAGGCGGCGCTTACAGCCGAACGGCTCTTTACTTTAGGCGAACTGGCCAAAAACGGTTATAGGACACGTCATCAATGTATACTGGACACATTGGAAGGTTATACACATTCATCGGACGTGCCTGATCGCATACCAGACACTGAATATGTCGGAAACTTTGAAACGCTAATCCCAGATAGAATGTCTTGGTCAAGCGGAACATTAGAGCAAATACCAGTAGGAATCCGTTGCTACACGGATGGCTCTAAATTAGGGGACAAAGTGGGTCTGGGGTTCTATATTGAAGACCCAGAAACAGAAATATACCACCGTTTACCTAATCATAACACAAGCTTCCAGGCAGAAGTACGAGCAATAACGGAATGTGTAAATTGGATTAGAATAAATATGGCGCCCACAGGGCTTAATATATTTACCGACAGCCAGAAGGCAATTTGTGCGATATCAGGTGATAGAATTAAATCTAAGACTGTATTGGATTGTAAGAAAGCTTTAACTGAATACTCTCCCAGAGGTAAGGTTCACATCATATGGGTACCAGGCCACTCGGGAGTAGTCGGCAACGAAAGGGCGAATGTAATAGCTTTAAAGGGAAGGGAGCTCGATGTAGTTAACCTGACAAACGCAAAACCATTCGACGCAACAAAAGCTGAATTAAAAATATGGATGAGAGAATCCCATAAGGCCTCTTGGAATAATGAAACGGTGGGTAGAACCACAAAGATTCTATGGGGTGACCCTGATGAGAGCAAGACGAGAAATCTTCTCAAAATGAGCAAGTCTGAGGTTAGTATGATGGTACGTATTCTCAGTGGACACACAGGATTACGAGCACATCTATACAAAATTGGACGTGCGAATTCAGACGAATGTAGAGCATGTGGAGAGGACAGTGAAACTCTGGAGCACTTTCTTTGCCATTGTCAGGCATTCGTCGAAGTTAGATCCAAGTATCTTGGAAGTGATGTTATTCCAGAAATAACATTCTTAACCAACACCGATTGGAAGATTCTTAGGAATTACGTCCAGGAAACTGAGTTTCTGAACATGGAAAAATAATACATTCAGTGAACAATTTTTTTTTTTTTTTTTTTTTTTTTTTTTCTTGAATTGGAGCGCACAACAGGCCCGATAGTGGCCTAGGTGTATTTCTTCGGATTTGATGTAGTATACATCCTCCTATCAACCTACCTACCTACCCTACCCTTGTTCCCCTTTGACAATGATGGCTATCACACTGAAGCACTACAGCAAAGAAACGGATTCTATCCTTTGAGTATAGATGAATTGAAAATAGCAACGAATAATCTAAAAACTGGCAAATGCCCTGGTCCCGATGGTATACCAAATACTGTATTAAAACTAGTAAGCGAAACATGGCCTGAATTGTTAATACACACGTTTAACATATGCCTAGAAAAAGGAGAATTTCCCTCGAAGTGGAAAATACAAAAACTAGTGCTCTTACGGAAAGGCGACAAACCGTTAAACGAAGCAAACTCGTACAGACCATTATGTATGCTTGATTCGCTTGGAAAACTTCTTGAGTCCCAAATTCTGAACAGGCTCTCTAAAAAAATTGATGAACTTGGTAGCTTATCGTGTAACCAGTATGGCTTCCGCAAAGGAAGATGCACTGTTGACGCCATCAACGAAGTATTAAAAACGGCGATGGAGTCCAAAACTTCAAACGGATTTTGCGCAATAATAACGTTAGACGTAAGAAATGATTTTAACACAGCCAAATGGAGAGTCATATTGGAAGCATTAAAATGCAAAGGCGTTCAGGACTATATGTATAAAATAGTCGCGGACTACTTGCATAACCGAGTACTATTGTATGAAACTGACGATGGACTAAAAACGTACCAAATAACAGCAGGAGTCCCACAAGGATCAGTACTAGGACCATTCTTATGGAACGTCATGTACGACGGTCTTCTAAACATGAAATTCCAAAATGGCGCTAAAATAATAGGATATGCAGATGATATTGCGCTGGTAGTTTCTCAGCCTACATCTGAACTTTTAGAAATAGTCACAAATGACAGCCTTAATAGGTGTAATTCATGGCTAAAAAAATCCGGACTGCAACTAGCTGCAGCAAAAACAGAATCTATACTTGTTACATCTAGGAGAGTATATTCCACACCAAGTATCAAACTGCAGGGCAATGACATTGCCTTCAAGCGAGATTTATGTTACCTAGGAGTACAGTTAGACGATAAGTTAAGCTTCAAACAGCACATCTCTAACATACGAAACAAGGCCTTACAAACAGCAGCTGCATTAGCCAGAATAATGCCCAATCGTGGTGGCCCAAAGCCTTATACCAGAAAACTTATAAATAGTGTCGTTCATTCGCAGGTACTTTACGCAGCCCCAACATTTGCCTCGGCAATGAACAATAAATGTAAAGTAAGAGAGCTACAAAAACCATTGAGAATTAGCGCTCTAAGAATTATTTCTGCGTACCGCACAGTACCAACATCAGCAGCCCTGGTACTCGCTGGACTCCCACCTGTAGACCTCCAAATAATGGAGAAAAATTATATATATAACGAGATGAAAAGTATTAGGCACAGTGGCATGAGTCCTACAGAACAGAGAAAACACGAAATTGATATAAAAAAGAATGCTAGAACAAGGACGATAAATATGTGGCAAGAAAGGTGGACACATGAAACAACGGGCAGATCTACCCATAACTTGATACCAAATATCAGAGAATGGATCGAAAGATCACATGGAAATGTTGGCTATTACATGACCCAATTCTTAACAAACCATGGAAGCTTTAATCAGTACCTATGCAGGTTTAATTTAAGAAGTAATGCTATCTGTGAGTCATGTGGAGCGTTAGAAGAAACAGCAGATCATATAATCTTCGAATGCCCTAAGTGGATAAATGCCAGGAGAGCGCTAAACTCCGACCTAGGTGAAACAATTGCTGCTGAAAACATAATAAAGATTATGCTTAAATCTGAAAATGATTGGAATCGTTGTGAGAACTATATTAACACAGTTATAAAAGAAAGATGCTCAATACCCCCGAACCTCCCACGATAGGAGGACGTAGGGAAGAAAACGAAATGAAGATAAATACAAAATAAACCACCCACCCTGATGAAATGCTGACGCAGTACCGGGGTGGATTGGAGATGTCGTGGGGCCACTAGATGATAGTTTACTATCACTACGTCCAAAAAAAAAAAAAAAGTCTAGTCTATAGTCTAGTCTATAGTCTAGTCTATAGTCTAGTCTATAGTATAGTTAGTCTAGTCTATAGTCTAGTATATAGTATAGTCTAGTCTATAGTCTAGTCTATAGTCTAGTCTATAGTCTAGTCTATAGTCTAGTCTATAGTCTAGTCTATAGTCTAGTCTATAGTCTAGTCTATAGTCTAGTCTATAGTCTAGTCTATAGTCTAGTCTATAGTCTAGTCTATAGTCTAGTCTATAGTCTAGTCTATAGTCTAGTCTATAGTCTAGTCTATAGTCTAGTCTATAGTCTAGTCTATAGTCTAGTCTATAGTCTAGTCTATAGTCTAGTCTATAGTCTAGTCTATAGTCTAGTCTATAGTAGTCTATAGTCTAGTCTATAGTCTAGTCTATAGTCTAGTCTATAGTCTAGTCTATAGTCTAGTCTATAGTCTAGTCTATAGTCTAGTCTATAGTCTAGTCTATAGTCTAGTCTATAGTCTAGTCTATAGTCTAGTCTATAGTCTAGTCTATAGTCTAGTCTATAGTCTAGTCTATAGTCTAGTCTATAGTCTAGTCTATAGTCTAGTCTATAGTCTAGTCTATAGTCTAGTCTATAGTCTAGTCTATAGTCTAGTCTATAGTCTAGTCTATAGTCTAGTCTATAGTCTAGTCTATAGTCTAGTCTATAGTCTAGTCTATAGTCTAGTCTATAGTCTAGTCTATAGTCTAGTCTATAGTCTAGTCTATAGTCTAGTCTATATAGTCTAGTCTATAGTCTAGTCTATAGTCTAGTCTATAGTCTAGTCTATAGTCTAGTATATAGTCTAGTCTATAGTCTAGTCTATAGTCTAGTCTATAGTCTAGTCTATAGTCTAGTAGCTATAGTCTTAGTCTCTAGTAGTCTATAGTCTAGTCTATAGTCTAGTCATAGTCTATAGTCTATAGTCTAGTCTATAGTCTAGTCTAGTCTAGTCTATAGTCTAGTCTAGTCTAGTCTATAGTCTAGTCTATTGTCTAGTATATAGTCTAGTCTATAGTCTAGTCTATAGTCTAGTCTATAGTCTAGTCTATTGTCTAGTCTATAGTCTAGTCTATAATCTAGTCTATAGTCTAGTCTATAGTCTAGTCTATAGTCTAGTCTATAGTCTAGTCTATAGTCTAGTCTATAGTCTAGTCTATAGTCTAGTCTATAGTCTAGTCTATAGTCTAGTCTATAGTCTAGTCTATAGTCTAGTCTATAGTCTAGTCTATAGTCTAGTCTATAGTCTAGTCTATAGTCTAGTCTATAGTCTAGTCTATAGTCTAGTCTATAGTCTAGTCTATAGTCTAGTCTATAGTCTAGTCTATAGTCTAGTCTATAGTCTAGTCTATAGTCTAGTCTATTGTCTAGTCTATAGTCTAGTCTATGGTCTAGTCTATAGTCTAGTCTATAGTCTAGTTTATAGTCTAGTCTATAGTCTAGTCTATAGTCTAGTCTATAGTCTAGTCTATAGTCTAGTCTTTAGTCTAGTCTGTAGTCAGTCTATAGTCTAGACTATAGACTAGACTATAGATTTTGTCTTTGTTCTCATTTCAATATAATATTTTTAATTTCTTTTTGATTTTTTTTTATTCTTATATCCTTGTAGGGCTTATAAAAGTCCGTCTCTTCTGGCAGCGATTTCTTTATTTGTTTTAACTTAAGTTCGTTTTAATTTTGTGTGTGAATGATCACATTTAAAGCATAAAATTATAGTACAAGTTCGTACATATTTGCACCTCTGAATTTCGGTGTGGTACAGATTTGTTATACATAATCATTTGGCGTTTTCTTGTGGAATTGTTGTTTGTTTAAGTTTGATATTTTTTTTTTTGTGTTCTTTTTGTGGGCTGGTTGTTATAGAACTGTTGAAAATATTATTTCAAAAAACAGTGGGACAAAATAAAGATCACTTAGAGTTGAAAATAGTATAATGGCGATTAAATGAGCTTCAATTGTAAAGCGTTCTATATCTTCACTTGAATTTTCAATAGTCAAAGTTTGAGCTGTAATCAAAGATCATCTTTTGCTTCAAATTAAGCAAAATCGAAGACTAGTTAAGCTTAAGTCGTAAAGCTTTCCATACACTACGCTTTTCTTTTCAGTTTAGTTTATTTTGAAGAAAAATTCATTATATTTATGAATTTTTGTCGAAAACTCTTAATAGTCCAAATTAAGATCCAATTGCTCCAATATTGAGCTTGAATTGAATTGAATTTTAAATTAAAAACTTTCAATGATCAAAGTTGAACTTTACAGATCAATTATAAAGTTTTAAAACATATGTATGTTGAGCTTTAAATGATGAAAGTTCGTCGTCGTAAAACACAAGTTGAGCTTTAATTAAAGATATTTCTGTAGACCATTTATGGTTTAATGTAAAGCTTTAAATTGTACAAGATCACTCACCAAGCTAAGCTTCAATCATAGTTGTTTGTTTAGTCATAGTAAATCTCTAATTGTGGATCTTTTTCTTAAGCTTAACTTCGATTAAATCCTAAATCCTACATTGTGGGTCCTTCGAACTTCAATTTCTCATCATTGTGATGTCCCATCAACCCCACTGTTTGTAAAGTTGACTAATGCTTAGGTATTATAACATTTTAAAACGACGGTTTCTTATCATATGTGGCGTGTGTGGCACTCACATACCATTCACAAAAATGTGCACCAAGACGTCGAAAAAACCCCCAACCAAGAATCAAACCAAAGATTAAAACAACTCCACACTAAAAACTGGCAATGCTCAAGAATAAAACTGAAAAAAATCAGCAGCAGCAGCAAGTTGAAGAAGTTGTAGGAAAGCAGCATCAGTAAACCGACAGTAGTTTATTTCCAATCCCCTCGTGGGTCTTACGTAGTGGCAAAATAAAACTCAATGAGTTTTTGGCTCTGTGCATTGGCAACGTATGTACTTACATCAGCTAACTTTGGTGGGTTAAAGGAACAGATCAGGAAAGAAAGAAAAAAAAAACAATTTGAATTTGTTGGCGCCAGGTCAGCAGCAGCAACAACAATAAACTTCAGTTAAAGAGTTTTGGAGTACACACGAGTATAATAATATTTAATGAAAATTTCATACGTTTAAATTTGTTAACATGTTTTTTTGTTTTTGGACTTAAATAAAAAATTCATTTGTTAAGGTTTTGGTTTTAGCATGAATTTTGAGTTTTTTAACCCAACTAAATATTGTTTAAAAAGAATACTTTTTGGTGGCCCTCTGGCATTCCTATATGTATAAAAATTTTTAAAGATACATTTGTTGGTTTGTTTCAGTCTCGTAGTTGTAAGTATGTATGTATTTTTTTTGGCTGACAGACAGTTTTTGTTATATGTATGTTTGTTTAGTTTAATGTTTTTTCGTTTAAATTGTTATTGTTGTTGTTTGTGTCTTAAAACGTTAAATATGTCGAGGGGCGATCATTTTCGATTTTTAAGGTTGCAACCGTAAAAATGCTGTTGGCGTTAACGAGCCTTTTGACAGGTTGATTCATTCTTTAAAGCTCCCATGGCACATTTTTACACAATTCTCCCCCCCTTTTGCTTCAACATCATCATGGGGTTTGAGCAGTAGACAGAGACCTGACTTCTTTTTTTGGTTTATTGTTTTTGTTGTGTTAGTTCCTGTAGATAAGTAATGTTTTTTCATTGTTGGTTTGGGTAGTTACATTAACAATTGTTTATTATTAATTATTGTTTTGGTAAACAAATAAATAAAATTTTAAACAAGGTAATAGAAAAAGAAGAAGAATATACTTAAACGACCTTCTTATAACAATTAGAGAGTGTTTTTTGTTTAATTGTTTGCTGGAAGTTTGAAACCATTAATCCACTAAATAGAAAATTCTATTTGTTATTTAAACTCTTAATTGATCGTCAATTGTAGATCTTTCAATAATAGTTATAAGAGGAACCTTAAATGTTTAGTTTAAACTGAACTTTAATCGCAGATCATCAATAGTTGAAGTTGCTTTAACTTAGATCTTCTTAGTCGTTCACTTTAATCTAAGTAGAGCTGACATATTTTTCTTATGATCATGTTCCATGCCTTAATCCCGGATGATCTCTAATCATATATATTTGTTTGAAACTTGATTAGGGATTATGATCTAAATGGAGCTTCTTTCATAGTCTGTGATTGAATCTTTCAATTTGATATCATGTTCAGACTCAATATGAATCATTCCCTGATCTTTACAAATTTAAATGATCGTCAATTGTAGATCTTTCAATAATATAAGTGAACTTTAATCGCAGATCTTTCAATAGTTGAAGTTGCTTTAACTTAGATCTTCTTAATCGTTCTAAATAGAGCTGACAAACTGTTCTTATGATCAATCATAAATATTTGTTTATTAGTCTGGAACTTGATTCATAGTTTGTGTTTGAATCGTTCCATCCGATCTCATATTCAGACTCAATATTAAATCATTCCATAATCTTAGTTGAACTTGGATCACTTGGGTATTTTCATTCACTTATTAATAGTTCCTTCTATAATCTAAGTTGATCTACAAACACAGACAATTCTGTTATCAAAGTTTAGCTCTAAGCATGGATTTAATTTGGTATATAATC
The DNA here is from genome assembly GCF_015586225.1 of Lucilia sericata. Taxonomy (NCBI): domain Eukaryota; kingdom Metazoa; phylum Arthropoda; class Insecta; order Diptera; family Calliphoridae; genus Lucilia; species Lucilia sericata. The sequence goes on along the minus strand of NW_023995388.1, from coordinate 6,914 downwards.
GATGATTTCTCCATACACCAAGAGAAGATCTATAGTTTAGATTCAATTATAGTTAAAATTCAGCTTCAATCTAAGATCTTTTCATAGCCCAAGTTGGGTTTAATCGTAGGTCTTTTTTAGTTAAACCGGAACTCCAATTGATAATCTTTCCATTGCTAAAGTTGTGTTACAAATGTGGAACTTCCTTTAGCCTACGCTAAGCCCCAAACGTAGATCGTATTTCAAAGCTACTCTACAATTTTAAGACCTTTCCATAGCCTAAGATAAACTAATATCGTAGAATATGGACTAGAATCGTAGAACTTTCTATAGCCCAAGTAGATCATCCTAAATCCAAAGTTGAACACCAATTGAAGATCTTTCCATAGCCTAAGTTCAACTACATTCTTAGATCTTTCTTAGGTTAAGTTGGGATCCTATCGAAAATCTCTCCATGCATCAGTAGAAGATCTATAGTCAGGATTTAATTATAGATATTTATATGGATTAAGTTGAGCTTCATCAAAGATCCTGCCATAGCTCTTATTGAGTTTAATCATTATAGTCAAAGATGAACTCCAATTGTAGATCTTTCCATAGCTAAAGTTAGGCAACGGCTGTTGATTTTCTTAGCCTAATCCGAGCTTTTATTCATACTCCAATTTTAGATCTTCTCATAACCTCAGTTGTTCTCCAATCGTTGATGTGTTAATAGTGTAAGTGAAGTTCTAATTGTAGATGTGTTATAGCCTAAATTGAATATCAGCCAAAGCTGATCAACAATTGTAAGTTTTCCAATAATTTGAGCTTCAATTGAAGATCGTTTCATAATCATAGTATAACTCTAACTATGTAGTAAATCGATTCATAGCCTAAGTTGGGCTACAATCCTTTCTAGACCTTTCTATAGCTTAATAATACCATAACTTTTATATATTCTATAGTCTAAATTTAGCATGAATTGAAGATCTTTTCATAGTCTAAGTTGATCGTTGTATAGCCTTAGTTAAGCTCCAATTGTAGATCATTCTGTAGTCTTAGCTAAGCTAGAGCTCTAATTTATAGCATATGGTGAGCTCCAATTTCACTTCATTTAACAGCCTAAATTGTGCTCCGATCGTAGATCTTTTTATGGCATAAGTTAAGCACCAATTGATAATCTTTCTATAACCAATTAGCATACCTATCGTAGAGCTTTTCTCACAATAAGCTGAAACTCAGGTCTTTTCATATACCTGGTTGAACTACACTTGTTGGTCTTTCATAACCCTAATCTGATCCACAATTTAAAGCTTCATTCTTTGATCTTATCATATTTCATATTGTGGATAATACCATAACCTAAGCAGGAGTTCAGCTCCAATATAAAGCCGGAATTGAACTCAATTAGGGATTATTCCATTGATCAAGTTTAGCTACAATAGTTGATCGTTTCATAGCACAATTTGAGCTTTAAAAAGTGATCATTCCATTGTCTAAATAGAGACCAGATTGTAGATCATTCCATTGCTTACAATCATTGATCATTTCAATGCACATATTGAGCTTTAAAGAGATAGCTTTTCATAGCATATTAAACATAATTTGAGCTTCAATCGTAGTTCTTTTCAATTAAGCTCAAACGTAAATATTACTTTTCATCATATTGATCTCTAATTGCAAATCATTTTACAATCAGCTCCGAAGAAGATCTATCCACAGCTTTAATTAGCTCAAAACGTACAACATTCCATTGCTTTACTTGAGATACAAACGATGATCGTTTTATAGCGCAATTTGAAAGGTGATCACACTATTATTGCAATCATTGATCTTTTTAATACACATGTAGCTTTAAAATGATATCTCTTCATCGTATATTAATCATAATTTGAGCTCAAATCTTACCACAACCCAAGTTAAGCCGCCAATTGAAGATCTTTCAGATCTTACAAT